>NC_056439.1:48051358-48351358 GCF_018296145.1 Oncorhynchus tshawytscha | reverse complement strand
CTTTAAAAACCATCATAATGTCCTCCCCGTACCTTTAAAAACCCTCATAATGTCCTCCTCGTACCTTTAAAAACCCTCATAATGTCCTCCCCGTACCTTTAAAAACCCTCATAATGTCCTCCCCGTACCTTTAAAAACCATCATAATGTCCTCCCCGTACCTTTAAAAACCCTCATAATGTCTGCCACATCCCTTTATTCACTAACAAACAACATTTAGATCCTTTAAGACTCTTCGTCAGGTCATCTTTGCAGGATCTGAATGTTGTTTTAATTGCGAATTTTAAAAAATCTGAATATAGGTACGTGAGATTATGTGTGTTTTTGTTGGTCCTGCGCCCTAAGGATGTGCTTTTGATCACGCTTGACTACGGTATACATTTTAGGACATCCGTTGTAAACCGAGTATGTCAATCTTGAACCATCACCGAACTAGAGAGTGGAATGTCTTGGGGTCCCAGAGTGGAGGTTTGGGAAACACTGTTCTACTGTAAATAATATGGTTAAGAATGCATGACCAGTGGGTGGTGAAATGCTTTTAAAAATTAATATAACAACAGTGGTATCTCCACATAGATTTTCTTTGAGAGGAGAAATATGATTTCTCACTGTACAAGTATGTTGCTTTGTGATAACATGGTAACCATGTCCTTTTCCTGAATGTCTTCTGAGACTCTTGAGTAATTTCTTCCACCGAGTTTACAGGTGTTTATCTCTGTGATGTCACTCGATCTATGACACTGCAAACCCCCAATCTCATTCTGAACTCTTATCATCTTCATATATTTCGCCAAGTCATTTTCTCGCGTTCGTTGTGTCATCATGAGTGAGATCACAAGAGACCAGACTGAGAGAGAATGACAGCTCCGAATGGGATCTAATCAATCAAATATAGAAATATAGAAGTATCTATCAGAAGGTGATGAAGCAAATGTCCCAAACATCTTCTTTGAAACAATCTCGTCTTGGTTTAGCTGTCCCCTTTTTGGGGCAGCATGCTTTTCTCTCTGAAGGTGAACGCCAGATGGAAAAACCACATGGATTTGACATGATCACATGTGAAGTGTTCCAAAAAACACATGTTTTCATGCGATTACATGTGAAGTTATGGGGCAACATGTAAAGAAATGTGATAGCATGAAACTACACATGAAAAAAATTGCACATATAAAGTGATCCAAAAACACATGTGTTCACATGATTTTACATGTGAAATTTCACGTGAAATTCTGTGATTTCCACATGCGAAATCATGTGTTTTTTCCTGTTAGGGTATGGTTGAGATGATGGCAAACATACATGTACAGCATCACAGGAGGTTGCTGGGGAGAATGGGCTTGTGGTAATGACTGGAGTGCAGTTCTAAGAATGGTATCAAATACATAAAACACATGATATCCAGGTGTTTGATTCCATTCCATTTGCGCCGTTCCGACCATTATTATCCATCCCAGTGTCTCTAATTGCACATTCATCTTCTGCATATCTACCATTCCAGCGTCTAATTGCTATATTGTAATTACTTTGCCACCATGGCCTATTTATTGCCTTAACTCCCTTATCTTACCTCATTTGCACGCACTGTATATAGATTTTTATTTTTTATACTGTATTATTGACTGTATGTTTGTTTATTCCATGTGTAACTCTGTGTTGTTGTATGTGTCGAACTGCTGTGCTTTATCTTGGCCAGGTCGCAGTAGTAAATGAGAACTTGTTCTCAACTAGCCTACCTTGTTAAATAAAGGTGAAATAAAAATAAATTCAAAAAATGAGCTGTTCTCTCTTCAGCAGTCCTTTGTGTGCGGCATAGTTATTCTGATGGAACACAACTTGAGTTGAATGACACTGTTATATTATTTTGCGTTGGCCAACCAATATTAGAGGAAAACAAACGCATCCACCCATCAGATGGGCTGCAACTCTACTAATGTGCTTAATAGCTTTTGATTGAGATAGTGGACAGCATTTCCCAAAATGCCAGTAGAATAGGACCACTGCATTGGCTGTTGTATGAGGCCACCTAGTGGACAAAAGAGGGAATGGAGATGCATTCTCAAATCTTGATTGGTCCAACCAGTTAGCTCCAACAAGAGGTCAGGACCAATGATTTATATATACACTAAATGACTGACAGGGCGCTGTTTTGAAGCCACCGTTCCTCCATCTTGGTACTCCCCCACCGTTGTACTGAAGCCACCGTTCCTCCACCTTGGTACTCCCCTACCATTGTGTTGAAGCCACCGTTCCTCCATCTTGGTACTCCCCTACCATTGTGTTGAAGCCACCGTTCCTCCATCTTGGCACTCCCCCATCCATTGTCAAATATATTTTGGAAGCAATAGAATTTATAAATGAATTTATAAATGCAATACATTTATAAATGTCTACATTTGTTCTGTTACAGACACCTTAATGCTAGGATGTGCAACTTTGATGTGGGTGGGGCCACAGTTGCTCCTCCCACACTGAGAGCAGAACATTTTAGTATCCCCATCTTGACACTGGAGATCCTTTCTTATAGTTAATTAGGTGCAATATTGCCATGAAGTGCAGATAGAATGTTGACGTTTTAAAGCAAGTGTCTGCAATTCTACACATTTTTCCGTGAAGTGCAGATAGAATGTTGAAGTTTTAAAGCAAGTGGCTGCAATTCTACACATTTTTACATGGGGACGAGAGAAGATTTAGCATTTTCATAACAAATTTCACGGAATTCTACTAATTTTGCAATGAGACGGAGAGAAATGTTTTCAGTTTTTAAAGCACTTGCTTTAAAACTTCAACATGATATCTGAGTAAGACTGACTAACAATATCAATGGGGGCCCCTCAGCCGGTTATTCGACCACAAGTTTAGAAAGCTGGCTGCAAAGCTAATGTAGCAATCTAAAACATTTTATCTGACATGGGCTAATTAACTGACTATCAGTGACAAGAGAAAAACTGCTGATGCAAAGAATTGATCCGAGGTCCTTCAAAAGGGGGTCAGCGGAGCCGGCCACCAGTTGCCCATCCCAGCGGGGCCGGCCACCAGTTGCCCATCCCAGCGGGGCCGGCCACCAGTTTCCCATCCCAGCCTTAATGCATACTTGGAAATTAGATTATTTGAGCTAAACATAAACATTTAAAATGAAAAAGTATATAAAAACATTTTCCTTAAAGCATCATTTTTTACAAAGTACTAATGTTACTCTCCCCATAAAAATAAATATGCCAATATGGCTGAATGGTGCTTCAAAGCCTCTCATTGGCCAATACAAAGCATCAGCCATCCAGGGTTTAAATACATAATTGGTCAGGTCTCCTGTGCACATGCCCTGCATGCCCGGTCAGTCATTTAGCCATGATTAGCACAAGGTTTAGATTGCTAGCTAGACCACCTTACTTAGCAATCTAAAAAAAAAAGTATGACACATGGGCGAATTGAGTTAAAGTCAGTGACTGAAATAACAAGTGAAAAACTACTGATGCACAACCTTTTGTATTCTACTATTCTAACTCTTAACCCTCCTGTTATGTTGCGCGTCAATTTGACTCATTTCCACTTTTGAGTGGTCTAAAACACTAGGTAACCTCTCTTTTTCTCCATGAAATTATTACTTTTCCTCAATTTAGGGTCATGAACCTAACCTCAAAATGTGGACACACTTATGTGTTGTGGAAAGTCTGTGTAGATTTTGTACACAAAGATGGTATAGATATTTGCACAGGTCCAAAATAAACAAGTGTCTTTGATGTATTTTGTTTTGACTGTTTCTGGTTGCACTTTTATAATTATATTTGGGTAAAAAGGAGCTTTTCAAAGCCTCTCCTTCTCAGTGTGAGAGCAGCAGATCTCTGACACGAACACTCAAAAATGAGCTCCAACAGAAAATGCTTGTTTGTGAGAAAGGAAATGTGTTTAACAAATAGTTCTTAAATATTGAGTTTTTGAAATCAAATGTTCTTGTATTTTTTTCTTTCTGCAAGGTCTGACAAGACAAAATCAAGTTTTGGCTGTTTTTACATGATTCTTTGACTGTCTTGAGTTGAGTTTTAAACTGTCAAACTGTCAAACTGTCCCATACCACAATGGATGGAATTATTTTTCAGAAAAGCACAAGGGTTAACAGTAAGTTCAGTCCCCGACTGAGTTCCAAAACATTTTTGAAATAAAAACGTCTGCGGGGCATTATGTGCAGAGCGTTGTCTGCGTATAGTCAGAGGCGCACCTCTGTAGCTACTGTATGTTTCCCAAGAACACATCAAAAGACTAAACAACCGACTCAACAAAGAGCCTAATATAACAGCCCTGAAACCTGTCAAGCATTTTCCTTTCCAACCTGTCGATCACATATCAGGTTGTATCTAAAGCAAACGCAGCTCTGACAAACACAAACTGTCTTTTATTATCTCACATCATCAAGCTGTCAGAGAAGCCGTCACAAAAAAAACGGAAAAAACAACACTTGCTCATTGTGCATATTGAGCACCATTAAAACCATAACTTTCAAGACACCTGTGCACCATGATACAATTAATCAATGCAAGAATTAACAAGTATGAAGCCAAGTGGTAGCTACTCTTCTCTGCCTCCTCTTCCTCCTTCCTCCCTTTCTCCTCCTATCCTTCACTGATAGAGAGCGGCATGGAGTCAGGTTGGGCGCTTGGCAAACGTTTTAGGCTCTAATCAGACACAGTTCTTTCCTACAGCCCAGTAAACTATGGTTTAATATGAATGAATCGTGAACAGCTTGACAGATGTGGATCTTGACGTCACTTAGCAAACAGTTTGACAGATGCGAATCTTGACGTCACTTAGCAAACAGTTTGACAGATGCGGATCTTGACGTCACTTAGCAAACAGTTTGACAGATGCGAATCTTGACGTCACTTAGCAAACAGTTTGACAGATGCGAATCTTGACGTCGCTTAGCAGCGCCGCGTCATGGATAACGGGTTAGGTCATGATATTCGGTAAATAGGTGGGAATTGGATTCAGAATGGGCAGCATTATGTCAAGCCCTTAATCATGTATACACACTATTGAAAACACATGAATAGGCCTCAGCTTGGAAAAGGCATCTACTTTATTTTTCCTGATATACTGTAAATAACACCATTCTCCATCAGTGAAGGCTGCTGAGGTAAGGAAGGCTTATAATAATTTCTGGAGAGAGCTAATGGAATTGCATCAAACAAATGGAACTCAAGTATTTGATACCGTTCCACACCAGCCATTAACACGATGTCATGACGTTTCCCTCTTTGGGTACAGCGAGCACTATTCCCCCTCCCTCTGCACAATCCCCCTACCTCTGTCTCCTACACCCAGGCTGCTGTGGTCAGAGAGGTCGGAAATTCCTAGAGGAGATCCCCTCCTCATGGCCAGAGTATATAGAGAGAGTGAGTTTTCATAGAGAGAACAAAGGAAATTCTTCCACCTCACAGAACTGGAGGTCCGAACAATATTTATGTTCTGTAGAACGTATAAAAGATCGGCGAAGAATCCAGCTACGAACGGGTCCGTTTGGTACAATTTTGTGAAACTCATGAGAGACCATATGGCTACATTACCATAACGCTGTTTATACAATAGCCTCGGTTATGAGGCTTACATCTAATTGTTGTATAAAATGAATGAGTAAAGATGAAACTATTTGTGAAATGATGTGATGCTATGTAATGATAATGTGAGGAATTGTATTTCCGTTTAAAGTTTCACTAAGTCATTGGCACGCCCCCAGGAGCACAGACAGGACCTGGCGTCATGGGAACACCCCCAGGGGCACAGACAGGACCTGGTGTCATGGGAACAGCCCTTTTCTATGTTCCGAATAAAACCCCCACCTGGGTTTTCCCACTTCAGACCGAGCTTACCTCAATTACGAGAGGGCTAAGGGTTGAGACGAGACCAGTACCTCATCACAGAGGGAAATAAGGCTTGAGTAGATTGCTGAATCTTTTAACCATCCCACGTGGTTAAACTCTTAGACTATCGATACCGACAGAATAAGAACAAGTCTTTGATATTAATTACTAGCAGCTAGGAATTCGGTATCATTGAACACGAAGACCGACAACCGCCGAAACATCTAAAGGTAAAGAATAATTCATTAATCAGAAGACTAAGTGATCCGATATTAAAATATCTGAAATAAACTTTTTAATCTGAATATATTCCTTGTTGCCATGACTTCCTAGTTAATTACAGTTACGTGATTAAGTAGTTTAATCACGTAATAATAATTACAGAGAATTTTTGATAAAGATTAATCTTCAGGTTATGATGCCAAAGACACGACAACAAGCATATCCTCCCCAATTAACGTGGCACTAACCTCCTGTGTTCTCCATGCACTGTGATTTACCATCTCTATTGATAAGAGCTAGGTATATTAGTGCTCTCGTAATTTGTGTGGATGAAATGTGGAGATCCAAGCTATAGGTTTCTGTAACCTGTCAAGGTGATGCATGCGCTTTATAATGTTTTTCATTATATGCCTGGGCTGATCTCTGTTTTATTTTACAATTTGTATCATGTTAAATATTAGCCACCGTCAGTAATATCCACATACATTTATTTTTGCATCATTCCATTCCATTCCATTTACCTTTCTTTCCTCTATCACGTCCTTGTAAATTGTTCCTGAGGGTCGCTAGCAATAGTGGATCACGTAGCCTATTTGAATCATTATAGAACTCAGACCACACGTAGCAGGTTAAACCTGGAGCCTGGCGCACGGTTCACCACAACTGGACTGCTGTCATACAGTTCCATGATTAGTGAGAATTAAGGCAGATTTACAGGATTATTGTTCTACCGCTATTGTACACTTTTTTACACCTTCTAATTTTTCATGGATCGAACTTGAATATGACAACTTTCAGGATGAATCAAACCACTGTATTTTTTTTGTCAAATCAAATGTTATTGGTCACATACACATGGTTAGCAGATGTTAATGCGAGTGTAGCGAAATGCTTGTGCTTCTAGTTGCGACCATGCAGTAATATCTAACAAGTAATCTAACAATTTCACATCAACTACCTTATACACACAAGTGTAAAGGAATGAATAAGAATATGTACATATAAATATATGGATGAGCGATGGCAGAACGGCATAGGCAATATGTAGTAGATGGTATAGTGTACAGTATATACATATGAGATGAGTAATGTAGGGTATGTAAACATTATATAAAGTGGCATTGTTTAAAGTGACAGGTGAAACATTTATTACATCCAATTTTCATTATTAAGTGGTTAGAGATTTGAGTCAGTATGTTGCAGCAGCCCCTGTTAGTGATGGTTGTTCAACAGTCTGATGGCCTTGAGATAGAAGCTGTTTATCAGTATATCGGTCCCAGCTTTGATGCACCTGTACTGACCTCTCCTTCTGGATGATAGCGGGGTGAACAGGCAGTGGCTCGGGTGGTTGTTGTCATTGATGATCTTTTTGGTGTAGGTGTTCTGGAGGGCAGGTAGTTTGCCCCCGGTGATGTGTTGTGCAGACCTCACTACCCTCTGGAGAGCCTTATGGTTGTGGATGGAGCAGTTGCCGTACCAGGTGGTGATACAGCCCGACAGGATGCTCTCGATTGTGCATCTGTAAAAGTTTGTGAGTGCTTTTGGTGACAAGCCAAATTTCTTCAGCCTCCTGAGGTTGAAGAGGCGCTGTTGCGCTGTTTTCACCACGCTCTCTGTGTGGGTGGACCATTTCAGTTTGTGCGTGATGTGTATGCCAAGGAACTTAAAACTTTCCACCTTCTCCACTACTTTCCCATCGAAGTGGATAGGGGGGTGCTCTCTCTGCTGTTTCCTGAAGTCCACGATCATCTCCTTTGTTTTGTTGACGTTGAGTGTGAGGTTATTTTCCTGACATCACATTCCGAGGGCCCTCACCTCCTCCCTGTAGGCCGTCTCACCGTTGTTGATAATCAAGCCTACCGCTGTAGTGTCGTCTGAAAACTTGATGATTGAGTTGGAGGCATGCATGGCCACGCAGTCATGGGTGAACCGTGAGTACAGGAGAGAGCTGAGAACGCACCCTTGTGGGGCCCCAGTGTTGAGGATCAGCGGGGTGGACATGTTGTTTCCTACCCTCACCACCTGGGGGCGTCTCGTCAGAAAGTCCAGGACCCAGTTGCACAGGGCGGGGTCGAGTCCCAGGGTCTCGAGCTTAATGATGAGTTTGGAGGTTACTATGGTGTAAAATGCTGAGTTGTAGTCGATGAACAGCATTCTTACATAGGTATTACTCTTGTTCAGATGGGTTAGGACACTGTGCAGTGTGATTGTGATTGCGTCGTCTGTGGACCTATTGGGGTGGTAAGCAAATTGGAGTGAGTCTAGGGTGTCAGGTAGGGTAGAGGTGATAGGATCCTTGACTAGTCTCTCAAAGTACTTCCTGATGATGGAAGTTTAGCTCAGTTACCTTAGCTTTCTTGGGAACAGGAACAATGGTGGCCCTCTTGAAGGATGTGGGAACAGCAGACTGGGATAGGGATTGATTGAATATGTCCGTAAACACACCAGCCGGCTGGTCTGCGCATGCTCTGAGGACGCGGCTAGGGATGTCATCTGGTCCGGCAGCCTTGCGAGGGTTAACACGTTTAAATGTTTTACTCAAGTTGGCTGCGGTGAAGGAGAGCCCGCAGCTTTTGGTAGCGGGCCGTGTCGGTGGCACTGTATTGTCCTCAAAGCGAGCAAAGAAGCTGTTTAGTTGATTTGGGAGCAAGACTGTTAGTATAATTTAATTATGACAATGTGCTTTCATCAATTGAAAGCCCTTAATCTATTTTATGAGAATTTGTAAGATTTCTTGTTTGCATAAAATAGACGCAGACCAGTCTTTAAATAATAGGTAATAGAATTTATTCTCGGAGCGCGCTACCCCTTAAACACATGCATCAGTTTATATACAGATCATGACGTCATTTCACTGCCTTAACCGAACCCCCTCCTCTCGACCGGGACAAAGGTGAAAAGTTCATTCTAACTTACTAACACACTGCCAGATAACTTTTGACCCCTCAACATTATCGATCACCACTGAACTGACAGTTTTAATTAACAGAAACCCTAGGAATGCACTCACTGCCTTATCTAAAAACCCCAGAGCTAAGTTTCAGTTGGGTCAACCATAGGCTAACGACCTAACGACCTTGTGTTTACACAGTCCACAACCCATTTGTTCCTGCCTAGTTGGAATGGTCTTCATTAACATTTTATTACTCCTTGTCCTGTCACACAATTCCTTCTTATGAACTCATATTGTTAATCAGATATAATATAACAGAGTATAAGTTTACTTACAGTTCCATTTAAAATGATTTGTTCAGTCATATTAATCATAATTTCCTAACAAAGACATTGTGGTCCGCGACGGGGCTGGTTTTCTTTTTGTAGTCCGTGATTGACTGTAGACCCTGACACATACCTCTCGTGTCTGAGCCGTTGAATTGCGACTCTACTTTGTCTCTATACTGACCCTTAGCTTGTTTGATTGTTTGCGAAGGGAATAGCTACACTGTTTGTATTCGGTCATGTTTTCGGTCGCCTATCCCTGATTAAAAGCAGTGGTTCGCGCTTTCAGTTTTGCACGAATGCTGCCATCAATCCACGGTTTCTGGTTGGGGAAGGTTTTAATATTCGCTGTGGGTACAACATCACCGATGCACTTGCTAATAAACTTGCTCACTCGATCAGCATATACATCAATGTTGTTGTTCGATGCTATCCGGAACATATCCCAGTCCACATGATCGAAGCAATCTTGAAGTGTGGAATCAGATTGGTCAGACCAACATTGAACAGACCTGAGCACGGGCATTTCCTGTTTTAGTTTCTGTCTATAGAACCCGATTGGCACAGCGTTTGGCGCAGCGGTCTAAGACACTGCATCTCAGTAATAGAGGTTGCCTGACCATGCAATAAAAAAGTACTTACTTAATGGTTAAGACTGTATCGACTGACTATTGCACACCTAGCTTTAAGACCAGCATTACTTAATGGTTAAGACTATATCGACTGACTATTGCACACCTAGCTTTAAGACCAGCATTACTTAATGGTTAAGACTGTATCGACTGACTATTGCACACCTAGCTTTAAGACCAGCATTACTTAATGGTTAAGACTGTATCGACTGACTATTGCACACCTAGCTTTAAGACCAGCATTACTTAATGGTTAAGACTGCATCGACTGACTATTGCACACCTAGCTTTAAGACCAGCATTACTTAATGGTTAAGACTGTATCGACTGACTATTGCACACCTAGCTTTAAGACCAGCATTACTTAATGGTTAAGACTGTATCGACTGACTATTGCACACCTAGCTTTAAGACCAGCATTACTTAATGGTTAAGACTGTATCGACTGACTATTGCACACCTAGCTTTAAGACCAGCATTACTTAATGGTTAAGACTGAATCGACTTAATGGTTGACTATTGCACACCTAGCTTTAAGACCAGCATTACTTAATGGTTAAGACTATATCGACTGACTATTGCACACCTAGCTTTAAGACCAGCATTACTTAATGGTTAAGACTGTATCGACTGACTATTGCACACCTAGCTTTAAGACCAGCATTACTTAATGGTTAAGACTGTATCGACTGACTATTGCACACCTAGCTTTAAGACCAGCATTACTTAATGGTTAAGACTGTATCGACTGACTATTGCACACCTAGCTTAAGACCAGCTTTAAGACCAGCATTACTTTTAATGGTTAAGACTATATCGACTGACTATTGCACACCTAGCTTTAAGACCAGCATTACTTAATGGTTAAGACTGCATCGACTGACTATTGCACACCTAGCTTTAAGACCAGCATTACTTAATGGTTAAGACTGCATCGACTGACTATTGCACACCTAGCTTTAAGACCAGCATTACTTAATGGTTAAGACTGTATCGACTGACTATTGCACACCTAGCTTTAAGACCAGCATTACTTAATGGTTAAGACTGTATCGACTGACTATTGCACACCTAGCTTTAAGACCAGCATTACTAAATGGATAGCAGTTCTTTACCAGGGCAGTGAACGAAGCCAGACACTTTTGGTTGGCCATGAACCAGACACTGAACATCTTTACAACAAAAAAACACATGATGTCCAATGATAAGCACCCTCCCTGAAATCGAGAAGCGACATTCCGATGTCAGTGAAAAACAAGCGCACGGAGACAACACTGCCATTCAGGGGAACAGACAATGCTTCATTCATCCTCAACTATGGCACTCCCCTGTGTGTGTTGTTACAGGTGAGTCTAGGGCTTCTAAGCAAGCCAGGGCCAAGGCCCAGCCAGAAGCTCTTTAGACATCTCTCTCCAGGTGATTGTTTATTGACACAGGAAGAACTGAGAAAGTGTAGGCTGCTCCATGATAAAAATTATTCCAAAGGAGAAGACCAGTCGGTTTGGACATGCTGCTCCTCAGAGGTGGAAGTGGAGGACAATCCTCCTAAGTGAATTTCATTTTTTTTAAATACTGATTTTAAAACATTTAATAAGTTATCCTTTTTAGATAAAACTATACTAAATATATTCACATGAAACAAAATAATTGATTAATTAAAACACTATTTTGCAATGAAGGGGGAACAGATCAAATGTGGGCTGTTCCTGCATGTTAAAAATGATTCCAAAGAAGAAGACATCCCTCAGGTTAAACTGTTGACTCGTTTCCGACAAGGAACTGATACCTCAACATTTCCTTGAAGTCACTGTGTGACTATTAATTGACACCGACAGGTTCACTGTATTTTGACTGAACCAATATGTATTAATGTGTCATCTCCCGGTTGCGTATTCACTATGTTGCCCTCCCTGGGTGATGTGTGTGGGTTCATGCTCATCTAGATTGGGTTGTTACGCAGAGCACATATCACTCTGGTGCTTTCTCACAGTTCTGCTGTGCAGAGTATGTGGAGAAGTGTGTACTGTGTAGACATCTAAGAGACCATATGAAAAATGTTGTAACTGAAGCAGACCCGTAGAACTGGAACTGTACCCTGTGTGTGAGAGACTAGTAAACGCAGCGGCCAATTCTCTATTGGCAAATTAATTTGATGAAAGAAACCTGTAGCTGTCTTGTTCTAATTTTGCTTTATTTAAAAAAAAAATTGTTGTTGTTATTGTAAAATTGTAACCTAAACTCTTGTAACGTTAGGCTATAATGGATCTAGAAATTGATGTAAATTGTAACCTAAACTCTGAGGCATAACGTTACTCTATACTGGATATAGAAAACGAAATAAACTTTACTTTTGTTTTGAACAAAATAGCATTCCACTTACATGTCACTACAAATCCAATACATATTCACTACATATTCACTACATATCCAATACATATTCACTACATATTCACTACATATTCACCAGATATTTAATACATATTCACTACATATTTGCTACAAATTCACTACATATTTATGGCATGTTCACTACATATTCACTAAATATTTATGACATGTTCACTACATATTCACAATGTCATGACGTTGCCCTCTTTGGGTACAGCAAGCCCCATCCCCCTCTCCCTGTCCGCTACACCCAGGCTGCTGTGGTCAGAGAGAGGTCGTAAATTCCTGGAGGAGATTATCTCCTCATAACCACAGTATAGAGACAGAGTGAATTTTCACAGAAGAGAACAAAGGAATTTCTTCCACCTCACAGAACTTGAGGTCCGAACAACATTTCTGTTCTGGAGAAGGTATAAAAGATTGGTGAGGAATCCAGCTACGAACTGGTCCATTTGTTACAATTTTGTGAAACTCATGGGAGACAATACGGCCACATTACCATAACGCTGTTTATATAATAGCCTCAGATATGAGGTTTACATCTAATTGTTGTATAAGATGAATGAGTGAAGATGATACTGTTTGTAAAATTGTGTAATGTAATTTTGGACTGTTTAATGAAAAAACCCCAATTCCCTTTTGAGTTGAACTAAATCAGAGGACCGCCCATGAGCCCAGTTCGGACCAGGCGCATGAGACAGCCTTTTTCTGCTCTCCCGAATAAAACCCCTACTTTGAGAATTTCTCAACAGACCATGTTTCCCTCAATTACGAGAGGACAAAGGTTGCAGAACAGCTTACCTCGATAACGAGAGGGCCAAGGTTTGAGTAGATGGCTGAATCTTTTAACCATACCACGTGGTTAAGACAATTGATGTATGGATGACTCATAGTGAAGACTGGGTTCGTGCAGATAACCAACAATTCACGACATTTGGAATGAGACTAACGTGATGTAAAATAAATTATTCATTAATTCAGAAGACTAGTGATCAGATATGAAAATATCTGAAAAGTTATATTCGGAAAATTATAACTTTGTAATCTGAATATTTTCCTTGGTGCCCCGACTTCCTAGTTAATAACAGTTACATGATTAATCAGTTTAATCGCGTAATACTAATTACACAGAATCTTTGATAAAAACTAAAAGTCTTCATTTAATGATAGTAAAGACACAACAACTACATATTTACTACATGTTCACTACATGTTTACCACATTCTTAATACATATTCACTACATATTTATTACATATTTACTACACGTTCACTACATATTCAGTACATGTTCACTACATGTTCACTACATATTCACTACATATTCAGTACCTATTCACTACATGTTCACTACATATTCAGTACATATTCACTACATGTTCACTACATATTCACTACATATTCAGTACATATTCACTACATGTTCACTACATATTCACTACATATTCACCACATATTCACTACATATTCACTACATGTTCACTACATGTTCACTACATGTTCACTACATGTTCACTACATATTTATGACATGTTCACTACATATTCACTACATGTTCACTACATTCTTACTACATATTTATGACATGTTCACTACATTTTTTTTAACATATTCACTAAATATGTATGCCATATTCACTACATATTTACTACATGTTCACTACATATTTACTACATGTTCATTACATGTTCACTACATTCTTACTACATATTTACTACATATTCACTACATTCACCACATATTTATGACATGTTCACTACATATTCACTAAATATTTATGACATATTCACTATATATTTATTACATATTCACCACATGTTCACTACATTCTTACTACATATTTGCTACATATTTATGACATGTTCACTACATATTTATTACATATTCACTACATATTTATTACATATTCACTAAATATTTATGAAATATTCACCACATATTTACTACATGTTCACTACATATTTATTACATGTTCACTACATATTCACTAAATATTTATGACATTTTCACTACATATTCACTACGTATTTATGACATTTTCATTACGTATTCACATTCACCACATATGTATTACATATTTACTACATATTCACCACATATTCACTAAATATTCATGACATGTTCACCACATGTTCACTACATGTTCACTACATGTTTACTACATATTCACTTGTAACCACACTTTAAATCATTTATTCCAGAACAGAATATGCACTGTTTAATTAGTTGTTAAATTAAACAAAGCAATGGATTGAAACCTTTTACCTCTACAATTCCAATCATGTACAAAGCTGTGATTATTCCAGGAAAGATGTAAGGATCCATTCACATTTAAATACTAGTCATGTAGCGGTAGCTCTTATCCAGATTGACTTAGAAAGTACATACCAGGTTATTGGGTGATTTCAAACGTCAAGTTGTTGATACAGGTAAAGTACCTTTAATAACATATTGTCTCAACCCTGAGACTTCTATGGAGATAAACTACCACTTTAATAGGGGGGAGTTGGCGAAGCACAGCTACACTTGCCAATTGGCATCACAGTCTAGAGAACATGGGGATATGCCAACTAATCAGCTTCTTACCCTTATGGTAAAGAGGACTATGGAGATCCTACAGCAGCACCCCCTAACACACCACACGCGCACACAGGCACACATACACACTTTTACATGACCATCTGCCAGGGGAACCGACTCAGATTCTCAAAGGGACAACCTTGCTGAAAAACACACACCGCATCCAGATTAAGACTCCTTTGATTTGGATGTGGGCAATTTAACAAGTGCCCCATAAACATGTTATTTTCTTGCCAGGTTGTTTCTTATTCCACGTTTTAATTACTTGGACGGTAATGGTTACTAACACATGCTACCCAGCTGCAACAGATCAGCATTAATTATTACATAAGGGTTTGCTAACCTGGGGTGTATTCATTACGTCTCGCAATGGAGACCATTTACTGTTTAAGAACTTAACAGAAGCAAACAGAGCAAACCTGTATTCGTCCAATAGAAGCTCTTGTTTTCATTGCAAAACGTTTTCGGGTTTGGAGTAAACGGTTTCTGTTGCAAAACCTTTTTGGCAACAGACTAAACATTTTGCAACTGAATCCTAGTGAATACACCCCTGGCAACCTACACTGTAATACATGTATTAACGCTTTTACATGGCTAAATGCTGAAAGGCATGTTTCATGTTGTAATGTCAAAATATTTCTTGTAAATTTCATCACGTCATTAAAATACAGTACGGTATTGATAAACATGATATATTGGCCTGTTATAGCTGATTCGGGATCTCAAGACCCACCATTGTGATTTTCATATGACCGTAGAACAGGTGCACCGCTCAGCATCACATCAGCCCAACATCAACAAGTTTATAAACATAACCCATATAAAAAATACCTGGTGGGGGAACAAACAAGCAATGCAAACAAACAATGCTGAGACTATGCACCTGATTACCTGAAGCTCCAAAGCTGTAGACCTACTGTGACATTTGTCTTCAAATAAACTTAAATATAATGCCTTTTTATCATTAAAAAATAAAGACGCATCTTCTGTGTATGGTCTACATCTTCAACATCTTCTGTGTATGGTCTACATCTTCAACATCTTCTGTGTCTGGTCTACATCTTCAACATCTTCTGTGTATGCTTTGAAATGAACATAGTTGCTTATACAGGAAGTTGGACTGATAGAGGAAGGTGGACTGACACAGGAAGGAGGACTGACACAGGAAGGAGGACTGACACAGGAAGGAGGACTGACACAGGAAGTTGGACTGATAGAGGAAGGTGGACTGACACAGGAAGGAGGACTGACACAGGAAGGAGGACTGACACAGGAAAGAGGACTGATACAGGAAATTGGACTGATACAGGAAGGTGGACTGATATAGGAAGTTGGACTGATAGAGGAAGGTGGACTGACACAGGAAGGAGGACTGACACAGGAAGGAGGACTGACACAGGAAGGAGGACTGACACAGGAAGGAGGACTGATACAGGAAGTTGGACTGATAGAGGAAGGTGGACTGACACAGGAAGGAGGACTGACACAGGAAGGAGGACTGACACAGGAAAGAGGACTGATACAGGAAATTGGACTGATACAGGAAGGTGGACTGATACAGGAAGGAGGACTGACACAGGAAGGAGGACTGACACAGGAAAGAGGACTAGTACAGGAAGGTGGACTGATACAGGAAGGTGGACTGATACAGGAAGGAGGACTGATACAGGAAGGTGGACTGATACAGGAAGGAGGACTGATACAGGAAGGAGGACTGATACAGGAAGGTGGACTGACACAGGAAGGAGGGCTGATACAGGAAGGAGGACTGATACAGGAAGATGGACTGACACAGGAAAGTGGACTGATACAGGAAGGTGGACTGATACAGGAAGGTGGACTGGTACAGGAAGGTGGACTGACACAGGAAGGAGGGCTGATACAGGAAGGAGGACTGATACAGGAAGGTGGACTGACACAGGGAAGTGGACTGATACAGGAAGGAGGACTGGTACAGGAAGGTGGACTGACACAGGGAAGTGGACTGATACAGGAAGGAGGACTGGTACAGGAAGGTGGACTGACACAGGAAGGAGGACTGTTACAGGAAGGTGGACTGACACAAGAAAGTGGACTGATAGAGGAAGGAGGACTTGTACAGGAAAGTGGACTGATACAGGAAGGTGGACTGATACAGGAAGGTGGACTGGTACAGGAAGGTGGACTGGTACAGGAAGGAGGACTGGTACAGGAAGGTGGACTGGTACAGGAAGGAGGACTGATACAGGAAGGAGGACTGTTACAGGAAGGTGGACTGGTACGGGAAGGAGGACTGATACAGGAAGGTGGACTGATACAGGAAGGTGGACTGATACAGGAAGGTGGACTGGTACAGGAAGGAGGACTGTTACAGGAAGGAGGACTGTTACAGGAAGGTGGACTGTTACCGGAAGGTGGACTGGTACAGGAAGGAGGACTGGTACAGGAAGGAGGACTGATACAGGAAGGTGGACTGATACAGGAAGGTGGACTGACACAGGAAGGAGGACTGATACAGGAAGGAGGACTGATACAGGAAGGAGGACTGTTACAGGAAGGAGGACTGTTACAGGAAGGTGGACTGGTACAGGAAGGAGGACTGGTACAGGAAGGAGGACTGTTACAGGAAGGTGGACTGGTACAGGAATGAGGACTGGTACAGGAAGGAGGACTGGTACAGGAAGGAGGACTGGTACAGGAAGGAGGACTGATACAGGAAGGTGGACTGATACAGGAAGGAGGACTGTTACAGGAAGGTGGACTGGTACAGGAAGGAGGACTGGTACAGGAAGGAGGACTGATACAGGAAGGTGGACTGATACAGGAAGGTGGACTGACACAGGAAGGAGGACTGATACAGGAAGGAGGACTGTTACAGGAAGGAGGACTGTTACAGGAAGGTGGACTGGTACAGGAAGGAGGACTGGTACAGGAAGGAGGACTGGTACAGCAAGGTGGACTGATACAGGAAGGTGGACTGGTACAGGAAGGTGGACTGATACAGGAAGGTGGACTGGTACAGGAAGGAGGACTGTTACAGGAAGGTGGACTGGTACAGGAATGAGGACTGGTACAGGAAGGAGGACTGGTACAGGAAGGAGGACTGGTACAGGAAGGAGGACTGATACAGGAAGGTGGACTGATACAGGAAGGAGGACTGTTACAGGAAGGTGGACTGGTACAGGAAGGAGGACTGGTACAGGAAGGAGGACTGGTACAGGAAGGTAGACTGCAGATGGTGGTCTAAAGCTTCAACATCATGCAACAAGGTAGGTGTGGGGGGAGAATAAGTTGACATTACATTCACCCCTCTTGATATGGTTGTGTTCGAGAGAAAACATGTTGCATTCCATTTTCCGACGGTGTCCGTGACCTATACACGACAGATGTTGGCACTAAATGCTATTGTTTTAACCTTTGGTATGTTTATGAATCACCTATAAACAGTACAGTGTGTGGTTCATGTCATCCAGCTCTTTATTATCCCTGGATTTCTGCCCTAGAGATATTAATAGCCATTTTAATCACAAGAGTGGCATTGCTTTTCAAAACTGAGACATTTGATCAAGCCAACATATTACTAACAGCGTATTTCTGGTAGGGGGGTAGGGATTCAGCTGGGGAAAGTGCCCTAACTTAGCTTTGCATATGTTTTCATTTAATATAATGGAATGATTTTCAAAGATCAAATCAATTTCATGGTTTCCGGTCCAAGCGAAGTCCAAAAACTATAGGAGCAGTCAGCTTTACGCATATCAAGAATAATTTAGAATTTAACCTTTGGCAAACACCAGAGTAGTGATGCTTGGTGCAAAAGATTATGGAAATTGGAACACTCGTCAGAGTCTGGGTCACACTGTTTGCTGTAGTCCTCGAATGTTCCATTCTTAGAATTACCCATTCTAATATCTAGAATTACCCATTCTAATATCTAGAATTACCCATTCTAATATCAAGAATGACCCATTTTAATATACAAAAATTACCCATTCTAATATCTAGAATTATTCATTCAAATAGAAAAAATTACCCATTCTAATATCTAGAATTATCCATTCATTGTTATCTCTAAAAAAAGGGATGTGAAAAAGAGCACCAGCATGTCATAGCCGTAGGAAGTAGGGGTGCTGAGGGTGTACACCTCCTGATAAATGTGAGTCAGGCCTTCATCACTCCTGTATGAGTGGAGAAAGATACTCCTCAGCACCTCCCCACATCCTTCCGGGGGCCATGCACCATGTGGTGGTCTCTGAGAGAGGTACCGATTTTGATTGGAGGTGTCCTGGTAAGAGGACTGATAATGACCAGCTTGTGACAGGGGTACAACTCACACTTTACTGCCACAACGAACAGACAGGCACACACACACACACACACACACACAGAGAGAGTGACAACCAGAAGAGGAGACTAGTAGTAGTGTTAGTGGAAGCGTTGTAGTTGTTTTCTGTAGAACAGAATAAACAGGGAATATACTGTACCACCAGTGTAATAGCAATGTAAGGCTATAGAAAGGGAATGGCAGTCTGCCGCCTCACGGCCCGTTGCAGGTGCACATGAGCAGCGTCCCAGGTCTCCTCCTTGCGCTTAAACCATTCGTCCACTGCAGGAGCTTCGATCTGGCTCTGATTCCAAGGTTCCAGTACCTGCTGATACCCCAGGGGGAGAGGTTAGTGGAGGAGTGGAGGAGTGAGTTTTGGGCCATCTCTGCCCAGGGAATGGACGCTGCCCACTCCCCTGGCCGGTCATAAGCAGAAACCTACCCACATCCTGGTTTACTCTCTTCACCTGCCCCTGCTCTGGACGTGAACTGGGGACCCCGATCAGAGACTATGTCCTCAGGCACCCCGTAGTGCTGGAAGACGTGAGTGAACAGGGCCTCCGCTGTCTGTAGGGCCATAGGGAGACCGGGCAAAGGGTGGAGACGGCAGGACTTAGTAAACCGATCCACAATGACCAGGATCGTGGTGCTGCTCTGTGAGGGAGGAAGATCCATCAGGAAGTCCACTGACAGGTGCAACCACGGCCGTTGTGGAACGGGTAGGGGTTGTAACTTCCCTCTGGACAGGTTGCCTGGGAGCTTGCACTGGGCGCCCACCGAGCAGGAGGAAACATAAACCCTCACGCCTTTGGCCAAGGTGGACCACCAGTACTTCCCACTAAGGCAACGCACCGTCCGCCCGATGCCAGGATGACCAGAGGAGGGTGACGTGTGGGCCCAATAGATCAAACGATCGCGGACAGCAGACGGAGTGTATAGACGCCCAGCTGGACACTGGGGAGGAGTGGGCTCTGTGCGTAACGCCCGCTCAATGTCCGCGTCCAACTCCCACACCACCGGTGCCACCAGGCAAGAGGCCAGAAGTATGGGAGTGTGATCCATGGACTGCTCCTCTGTGTCATACATCCAGGACAGTGCATCTGCCTTAGCGTTCTGGGAACCTGGTCTGTAGGACAGAGTGAAAACAAAACGGGTAAAGAACAGGGCCCACCTTGCCTGGTGAGGGTTCAGTCTCCTCGCTGCCCGGATGTACTCCAGATTGAGGTGGTCAGTCCAGATGAGAAAAGGGTGTTTAGCCCCCTCAAGCCAATGTCTCCACGCCTTCAGAGCCTTGACAACAGCCAACAGCTCCCGTTCCCCTACATCATAGTTTCTTTCGAAGAGGCTGAGTCTCTTCGAAAAGAATGCACAGGGGCATAGCTTTGGTGGCGTGCCCGAGTGCTGAGAGAGCCCGGCTCCTATCCCAGCTTCGGACGCGTCCACCTCCACTATGAACGCCAAAGAGGGATCCGGATGAGCCAGCACAGGAGCCGAGGTAAACAGAGCCTTCAGGTTACCAAAAGCCCTGTCTGCCTCAGCCGACCACTGCAGTCGTACCGGTCCCCCCTTCAGCAGTGAGGTAATGGGAGCCGTTACCTGACCAAAAACCCGGATAAACCTCCGGTAGTAGTTGGCAAACTCTAGAAACCGCTACACTTCCTTTACCGTGGTGGGAGTTGGCCAATTACGCACGGCTGAAATGCGGTCACTCTCCATCTCCACCCCTGAAGTGGAAATGTGGTACTCTAGGAAGGAGACAGACTGTTGAAAGAACAGGCATTTCTCAGCCTTGACGTACAGGTCATGCTCCAACAGTCTACCAAGCGCCCTGCGCACCAGGGACACATGCTCGGCGCATGTAGCGGAGTATATCAGAATATCGTCGATATACACCACTACACCCTGCCTGTGCAGGTCCCGGAAAATCTCTTCAACAAAGGCCTGGAAGACTGATGGAGCATTCATCAACCCATACGGCATGACGAGGTACTCATAGTGCCTTAACTCGCACTGGCGATGAGAGGCAGCGGGTATCTGTACCTCACAGTGACCTGATTGATACCCTGATAGTCAATACACGGGCGCAGACCTCCATCCTTCTTCTTCACAAAAAAGAAACTCGAGGAGGCAGGTGAAATGGAGGGCTGGATGTATCCCTGCCCCAGGGATTCGGAGACATATGTTTCCATAGCCACCGTCTCCTCCTGTGACAGAGGATATATGTGACTCCTGGGAAGTGCTGTGTCTACCCGGAGATTTATCACACAATCCCCCCGTCGATGGGGTGGCAATTGAGTCGCCTTCTTCTTACAGAAGGCGAGAGCCAAATCCGCATATTCTGAGGGGATGCACACGGTGGAGACCTGGTCTTTCCACAATAGTCGCACCGATGGAAACCCCCACACACCTCCCTGAGCACTTTCGTGACCACCCGTTGAGAGCCCTCTGTTGCCACGAAATATTGGGGTCATGACAGGCCAACCAGGGTAGGCCCAGCACCACGGGGAATGCAGGAGAATCAATAAGAAAGAGACTGATTATCTCCTTGTGACCCTCCTGCGTAACCATGTCTAGTGGAGCGGTGGCCTCCTTAATCAGCCCTGACCCTTGTGGTCGACTATCTAGGGTGTGCACAGGGAAGGGCATATCCACAGGAACAAGGAGATCCCTAAACTATGGGCAAAAGAACGATCAATAAAATTCCCAGCAGCACCTGAATCTATGAGCGCCTTATGCTGGGAATGGGGGGAAAACTAAGGAAATGTAATAAACACAAACTTGTGAGCAACAGGGGGCTCTGGGTGAGCCTGGTGCCGACTCACCTGGGGTGACACAACTCCCTGAGGAGTTGTGTGCCCTCTGCGGCCGACCAGCAGTGTGCCCTCTGCGGCCACAGATGGTGCAGGGAATGGCCCCTCCTCTGGTCGTAGCAAGCGCAGCACCTCCCAGCTCCATGGGCGTCGGAGCGGAGGTGCTGGGGATGGAACTGACAGGCCCCAATCAGGACGTCAGCGAACAGCAGGTAGTCAGCAGGTTGTCCAGCCAGATGGACAGATCCACCAGCTGGTCCAACGTGATGGTGGTATCTCGGCAAGCCAACTCCCGATGGATGTACTCGCGCAGATTGCACCGGTAGTGATCCTGCTCGCTCCTCGTCCCCTGCCTCAGGTGGAACAGATGTTCACACGCCGCTCGACCCTCAGGCGGGTGGTCAAAAACTGCCCAAAATCGACGGGTGAACTCTGCGTAACTGGCTTTGCCTGAGAAGTAGGAGACGAGAGCGGACAGGAGGAGCCGGGTGGACGGTCGCCAGGTATAGTTCCAAACTGGAATAGAAACCCCTGGCATCCAGCAGCCGTCCCATCATACTCCCTAGGGAGCGTGAGCCGAATCCCGCTGGAACCAGGTGAAGGAGGGGTGGACAGTGGGGTTGGCGATAGTGGGGCTGGGTGAGGCGCTGGAAATCCTCCTCCTCTCTCCCAACAATCCATTGTCTGCAGCACACGATCTATGGCGTTGCCCAGGCATTGCAACATGGTTGCGTGCTGCTGGACGCGCTTCACTATCGCCAGAGAGTGGGTGTCTGCTCCTGCTGAATCCATTCGTGGGTGAGTGATTCTGTAATCGGCCTGTGTGTAGCTGGTGTGGAGGAGTCAGGCGCAGGACAGCAGATATTAGTAATGAACGTACTTTACTCAAGACTATCAAATATATACAACACAATAAACTAGCCCACAATAACGAACCGTATACATACAAACAATCACTCCCAAAAAAACATGGGGGAACAGAGGGTTAAATAATGAACAAGTAATTTGGGGATTGAAACCAGGTGTGTAAAACAAAGACAAAACAAATGTAAAATTAAAAGTGTATTGGCGATGGCTAGAAGGCCGGTGACGTCGACCGCTGCCCGAACAAGGAGAGGGACCGCTTTTGGCGGAAGTTGTGACATTTATTGAACTTACAGGCAACAGATGATCTAATCATTATGGTAGGAGACTATAACACAGTGTTAAGTACCTCAATGGACCATAAAGGTAATCACTCTACAAACTATCATCACCGTGCCCTTAAGGAAATCACACATTTTATGGACACATTAGAAATAGTGGATATTTGGAGACTAAAAACCCCTGACCTAGTGAGATATACATGGAGAAGACTTAATCAAGCTAGTCATCTTGACTACTTTCTTGTCTCTTTCTCTCTTGCATCAAAGGTTAAAAAAGTTTTAATAGGAGACAGAATGCGATTGGATCATCATCTAATTGGCCTTCACATAAGTCTTATGTAATTTCCACGTGGATGGGGATACTGGAAATGTAATCAAAGTTTACTGGAGGACAACTTATTTTTAACTAAGACAAAATAATTTATAACTGAATTTTTCCAGTATAATATAGGTTCAGCAAATCCCCTCATTGTTTGGGATACCTTTAAATGTACCTTCAGGGGTGATTCAATGCAATATTCATCAATAATAAAAAAGAGACAAAGAGATAAAGAGACAAGACTAACAAGGGAAATCCATGAACTAATAGTACAGGTAGATAGCAATAAAAACAATACTACAGAGATACAAAATAAGTTAGAGGAAAAACAAAAAGAACTTGAGGAATTTATTCAAGAACGATCTAATGTAATCTATTACAAAAATAAAGCAAACTGGATGGAATATGGAGAAAAATGCACAAAATTCTTCCTGAATCGCCAATACAGGAACGCTAACAAAAATACATCCAGTGAAAGTGCAGGGCACCAAATTCAAAACAACAAAAATCTAATAATAAAAATTCCTCAAGCATACAAATATTTTATACCATTTTAAACATAAAATTCTCTTTAATCCAGCCACAGTGTCTGATTTCAAAAAGGATTTACGGTCAACGGACCACCTAAAAAGCTCTACACACCTGAAGAGGCTGCTGCGTTTATTGACTCTCTCGGGTAAATAACTTTGGGCTGCACCTCCGCAGCATTGGATAACTTTGTTTATTTTTGGTTGAATCTGATCATGAAACAGTGGTGTGAGTCCTCACGTACTCCGGCTCAGTAATATTCGTATCTTTATTATTTTTCTTGCTAAAGTAATAGCCACTATAGCTCAGGCTGAGATATGTGTGAATCCATATTGGTGCCCAGGCTTGGTTTTAGGTGGAAGAGCCTCAATCTTCTTCTATTGATTTTCTTTTCCATATATATAAAGGATGAGGCTATTGAGCGGCAATGCGGACTTAAGAGTCTACATTGGAGAGTTGAAATCCCCTGCATGTTAGCTAGTGGGAAAACCCCCTTTTGGATCTTTACATGTTTCATTTTTGGGTTTAGTATAGTTCGAGTTCAGGGTTCATATCGTTTGTTTATGCTCGGTGAGATGGAGGAGAGTTCAACACATGGAAAAAGGTACCACCCCACTTTTACAGTAGGATCCAGTCTGGATATTGAATGGTCAAGATACAATGGCAGGTAACGGACTGCATGTATGTACATGGAACATTAGGGGGAGCCATAACCCCATTAAAAGGAAGAAGGTACTGTCTTTTTTGAAAAAAGAAAATATTGATATTGCCCTGTTGCAAGAAACTCATTTGGATGATAAGGAGCACCTGAAATGACAACAAGGGGGGTTTGGTCAAGTGTTTTTCTCATCATTTACAACCAGAAGTAGAGGTGTAGCAATTCTGGTGAAAAAGAACTTACCACTTAAGGTCTTGAATTGTGTGAAATATAAATTTGGTCGTTTGTTATAATTAATGGTACTTTACAAGGGCAGAACATTTCCATAATGAATATTTACTTCCCCCCTGCTCACGCCCCTGATTTCCTCACTAAGGTATTTCTAGACTTCTCAGAATTAAACTCGGACACTGCAGTGGTTGGAGGAGATTTTAACTGCTTGTTAAACTCCCTTATTGATAAGTTTCCCAGCGGTATAGCTTCACTCTCTCCTCAAGCTAAGTCACTTAAAGCTATTTGTGATGATCTGGGGTATGCGGATGTCTGGAGAGCTTTTCATCCCTCCAACAGAGAGTTCACTTTTTTCTCTGCACCTCATGGATGTCAGACTAGAATAGATTTTTTTTTTATGCCCAGGACGTCTTTGCAGTCTGTTTTATCTGCTAGGATAGGAAGCATAGTCATATCTGATCATGCTGAGGTGATCCTGGACATAAAACTCAACGGGGCATTCAATCGGTCAAGACATTGGAGGTTGAACACAACCATTCTTAAAGACCATACATTCACATCATATTTTATTACAGAGTTTAAAGCATTTTTCTCTATTAACTCTCAATCAACAGATAACCCCTCGCTCCTTTGGGAGACCTGTAAAGCGTATGCCAGGGGTCTGATTATGTTATACACAGCTACAAAGAGACGGAAAAAGTGTGAAAAGCAAAAAATTTTAGAGGGTGAATTAGGAACTAAAGAGAAGGACTACATTAAAACGCCCACTCCTGCCCTATTAAAGGACATATCAGTCATTAGATCAACATTAGACTCTCTACAGCGAAAGCACCACAAACGATTATGTCAGGTCACCACCAACTCACAGAAAAATTCTGCCATTTTCCCAGCCAAATAGAGGACTCACAAAAAGCACAAATAGAGATTAAATTAATCACTAACCTTTGATGATCTTCATCAGATGACACTCATAGGACTTCATGTTACACTATACATGTATGTTTTGTTTGATAAAGTTCATATTTATATAAAGAATCTGAGTTTATATTGGCGCGTTACGTTCACTAATTCTAAAACATGCGGTGATTGTGCAGAAAGCCACATCAAATTACAGAAATACTCATAATAAACATTGATAAAGATAGGACTATGGAAATTTAGATAAACTTCTCCTTAATGCAACCGCTGTGTCAGATTTCAAAAAAACTTTACGGAGAAAGCAAACCATGCAATAATCTAGGTACAGCCTTTAGACAACAAAGCAGACAAAAAGATACCCGCCATATTGGGTAGTCAACATTACTCAGAAATAGCATTTTAAATATTCACTTACCTTTGATGATCTTCATCAGAATGCACTCCCAGGAATCCCAGTTCCACCATAAATGTTTGATTTGTTCGATAATGTCCATCAGTTATGTCCAAATATCTTCTTTTGTTAGGGCGTTTGGTAAACAAATCCAAAAACGCGTTCAGGTCGCGCCGAACGTCGGACGAAAAGTTAAAACATTTCCGTTACAGCCCGTAGAAACATGCCAAACTAAGTATGGAGTCAATCTTTAGGATGTTTTGAAAATAAAACTTCATTAATGTTCCAACCGGACAATTCCTTTGTCTGTACAAATGAAGTGGAACGTAGCTACCTTTCACGTGAGTGCGCCAGACTGAGGCTGTCGCACTCTGCCAGACCGAGGCTGTGGCACTCTGCCAGACCACTCACTCAAAGAGCTCTCATGAGCCCCTCCTTTAGAGTAGAATCCTCAAAACAGGTTCTAAATACTGTTGACATCTAGTGGAAGCCTTGGGAAGTGAAACATAACTAATATCCCACTGTATCTTCAATGGGGGTTGAGTTGAAAAACTACAAACCTCAGATTTCCCACTTCCTGGTTGGATTTTTTCTCAGGTTTTTGCCTGCGATATGAGTTCTGTTTTACTCACAGACCTCATTCAAACAGTTTTAGAAACTTCAGAGTGTTTTCTATCCAAATGTACTAATTATATGCACATTCTAGCTTTTCCAGCTAGGTAGCAGGCAGCTTAATTTGGGCACATTTTTCATCCAAGCTACCCAATACTGCCCCTACCCCAAATAAGTTTTTAACTGACTTGCCTAGTTAATTTAAGGTTAAAAAAAATACTAGTGAAATGCATAGCACTCCGAATTAAAAAGGTTTTACCAGGTATTGGTCATCCTGATCAGACAGGTTTTGTACATTGGAGACAATATACGACAACTACTAGAAATAATACAACATCATGAAACATATACAAAGCCAGGAATGGTATTTATAGGTATTTAAAGGCATTTGATTTTTTTCCATTTCGGTAATTCTCTTATAAAAAGGGGTAAAAATTATGTATAGCAACCCGAGGTGTAAAATAGTAAATAACGGCTAATTCTCAGAGAGTTTTGAATTGTCAAGAGGAGTTAAACAAGGGTGTCCGAGGTCACCTTATCTATTCGTTATGGCCATTGAAATGCTAGCAACTAAAATCAGATCCAATAACAACATTAGAGGATTAGAAATCCAAGGCTTAAAAAGGTGTCCATGTATACCGATGACTCAAGTTTTATATTAAGGTTAAGTCCACAAGCTAGATCCCTGCAATGTCTCATTGAAGATCTAGATACCTTTTCTGTACTCTCTGGACTAATATTATTACATAGCATTCTTGCCACCAACAAAATGTTGAATATTAGGGGCATAAAGTCATCGAAGCTCTGCAGATATTGTTGTGAGGATACAGAATCAATAGACCATTTATTTTGGTATTGCCCTTAGGTAGCCTGTTTCTGGTCTCAGGTTCAGGTTCAGGAATGGCTGAAAATGAAAGCATTGATCTAAAATTGACCCTAGAAGTAGTACTGTTAGGAGATCTGGAGAGACCAGGTCAGTCAAATACTAAAATACTAATACTCTTAGTAAAAGTATTTATCTTCAACTCGCAATCTGTGGATTATTTTCGATTAGATAGACTGAAATTGTATGTTAAACATCACAGCATAGTTGAAAGATATGTGTTGCGTAGAAACCTGAAGCGGGTTGCCAGCATAGATAGATGGGATGGGCTGAGGGAAACTGAGGGTTGGGATGTGGAATTGGAGACAAGTGGGAGTGCTGTGTGGGAGATAGAATGATGGTCAAAAAGATTTTTAAAAGGTCAAAATAAAACATAATAAAAAGTCAGTTTGAATGACACTGAGGGGCAGTGTTTTTACAACTAAAGCCGGTTTGCCTGAGGCTGATGCCGTGCAGGTGTTTGTACACATGCATATACACACACTCTCTCAAATGGTTGTGGGACAGCTATTGGGGAACTGTGGGGAAGGGATCTTGGAGGGTTTGGGTTCACGTTTTTTGGCCAGGTGGTAGATTTGTCAACGTGCCCTTGAGCAGGGCATTGACCCTAGATGCTTCTGTGTGTCGCTCTGAATGGGAATCTGTTGGATGACTGGTATGATGTAGTTGTTAAGCGGTCTCACTGCAAGTATATTGTATTTTTCAGAAAATCAATAAATACAAATAAAAAAAATAAAAACACTTTATCCTGTCCTATGAAACATCACAATAAAGACCCACACTTTATCCTATGAAACATGTTCAGTTGCTGCCCTCTGAAACCTGATAGATGTGCTGGAGCTCTGCTCTTATGCTACACGTGGTGTATATCTTTCTTTTTAGTTCCATTATCCTATTGAGGGGATACATGCACAATGTGATCAAATGCTCTACTTTCATGTTTGTGATATGTTCTATATTTTTCACCATGTTAACAGGCAATTAATAAATGTACAACCTTTTGAGTTTTGTCTATTTTCTGAAGATGCATATGATTATAGTAGACTATATTTTGTGATATTCTTACTTTATCTGATCATAGGGCAACAGAACATAAGTACTTACCTATACAATATCTACCATAATTAAAGAGTTACTTAATGGTGTTCAACAGCTCGATAAATTACTTTGCAATGATCCAGTGTCACAAATAGCTTCTATTGATTGTGCAGCATACCCTGGGATGGCCTTGGATGTAATATGGCTGGGCACAATGGTAAACTAATGTTAGCTAGCCATGCTGCCTCATGCTAGTTGTGTTAAAACCAGCTATAGATTTGTTTCATTACTGGTAGCTAGCATGTTTTATCCAACAGTGATCATTGCTTTGGTGACTGATTCTATGGGTTGTCATGGATACAGCCCACTACTGATTACACAGCCAACGATGTGTGTCTCACCATGCAATAATTACTCCAATTGCATCTTCTCATTATGTATTACATACCTTTCAACATCTGTTGGAAACTGGAAAAGGGATTTTTCTCCCTTTCCATTTTACAATAAACAAAGTATTTATTGATGACAAATGTTTCTTATTGTGAAAAAAAGTTGATTGACAGAGGGAGTACTAGTAGTGGGAAAATCGATTTCTAGCTATTTAAGCCTAGTAAGTTTTGTTTTCGTTTTTTTGTGTGTGTGTGAATTAACTAGCCAGCTAGATATCTACTTGGGACAAGCTAGGTACAGCCAAGAAGAGGATGAAGACCATTTGTGCCTTACTGAATATGCATGACATTCATTAGGAAAACGGCCACTGTCTCGTGCACTCGTCCTAAACAAAGTAATCTCTATAAGCAATTAGGTAAGTCAAGTCTACCAAACTTAGTGCACTCTGTTTGATATAGATTCTAGTTTTGGAAAAAGAAAACTGTATGGAGATCAAATGTTTTATTTATGAGAATAATAGCAGAATCTCGGCCAAAATCCATCTAGCTCAGTCTTCTCCCACTGCCAGACACTGGGCTTCCTCTCACTACCATATTTGGCAGGGAAATAAACTTCAACCGGATGTCTCACGTTTATACATCCAGTGAAATATCTGTCTCATATATCTGTGATATTAGCGTCATGGCAGCTACATTCATCCATGTAGCAGCATTAAGACTTTTGGTTTTCCGGTTTTGCCTTCAAAATAAAAGTCTGCATTAAAAGCTATGCATGCGGTATGATTAAAAAATCATTTTTGCACCTTAACATAGTTCATTATGCTGAAATTAAATTATAAAATTATAACGGCATCAGGGAAAAACCTAAACTAAAGGGAATTACTACTTTATATAAGATAAATAATAGTATCTATCAAATGTATGCATAAAGCCATTTCTACATCAGCAGTTTTCACAAAGTGCTTATACAGAAACCCAGCCTAAAACCCCAAAGAGCAAGCAATACAGATGTAGAAGCACATTGGCAAGGAAAAACTCCCTAGAAAGGCAGAAACCTGGAGAGCAACCAGGCTCTGAGGGGTGGCCAGTCCTTTTCTGGCTGTACCGGGTGGAGATTATAAGAGTACATGGCCATTAAGGCCAGATTGTTCTTCAAGATGTTCAAACATTCATAGATGACCAGCAGGGTCAAATAATAATCACATTGGTTCTAGAGGGTGCAACAGGTCAGCACCTCAGGAGTAAATGTCAGTTGGCTTTTCATAGCCAAGCATTTAGAAGTCGACACAGCACGTGTGGTAGAGAGAGAGAAAGTGCGAGAAAGCGTGAGAGAGGGGGAGAGAGAGGCTCGAAACAAGGTAGCATGACCAGTGAACAGGTCAGGGTTCCGTAGCTGCAGATGTAGCAGTGTGATGTTGTTCCCCTAGATTATGCACCAAGTTGCACACAAGGACCAATTCAAATAGGCCAGGTCAAGAGGGGATGTTAATAATAATTTAGTGTGTTTTTTTATTACAGCTGCATAGCTAATGTTATTCTTTAGTGTACAAACACTTTTTCATATCAATATTGTACATACATGTGATTGTAAAAGTTTTGTATATTTTGGTTTGGCCCATCGCGGGTTCTGTATTTCCGTACCCCCTTATTGTTCTCTTTTGCCTGACCTTCGGCATAGCAAGGTATGTTGTCCTTGGCTCCGAAATTGTTCAATATAAAACCGTGGTAATGTTACACAATGTGCTATTATGCAACCATAAGTTTGTTACAATGTGGACAATATAAAGATTTATGTTAACAAGTTTCACCAAGCTCGCTAACTAGGGTATCTATTGTAACTTATGAGTACTTGGGACAGTGTTTGAGTGAGTGTCCATGTGCTTGCGCAGGTACCTGAGAGCTATGACTGCGCCAAGGGCTAACATATTGTGTGTTGTCTCTTCGTGTGCAGGGCAAATAAAAAATAATTCAACCAGCAGATCTCCAGTTGTGACAGTGTCTTAATTAAAAAGTACACAACGCAGAACGTACCACGCTACACAGACATAACAGCAGAAACTGGATCAGCAGCAAGACCAGGTGGATTGAGGACAGGGACAGCCAGGAGTTGTCAGGCCAGGTAGTCCTGAGGCATGCTCCTAGGGCTCAGGTCCTCCGGGAGGCGAGAGAGAGATGGAAGAATTAGAGGGAGCATACCAAAGATCACACAGGAACCAGATAAGACAGGAGAATTAGATCAGACAGGACAACTACTCTGTCTGAGAAGTAGTTGGTGAACCAGGCGAGGCAGTCATTTGAGAAACCAAGGCTCAAGTGTAGATGAAGGTTAGGAGACAGGTGAAAATAAGATTTTTTTTTGCATTGAGACAATTGAGCCATGGATTGTGTATGCCATTCAGAGGGTGATTGGGCAAGACAAAAGATTTAAGTGCCTTTGAACAGGGTATGGTAGTAGGTGCCAGGCTCAACAGTTTGAGTGTGTCAAGAACTGCAACGCTGCTGAGTATTTCACGCTCAGCTGTTTCCCCGTGTGTATCAAGAAAGGTCCAACACCCATCCAGCCAACATAACACAACTAAGGGAAGCATTGGAGTCAACATGGGTCAGCATCCCTATGGAACATTTTCGACACCTTGTAGAGTCTATGCCCGGACAAATTGAGACTGTTCTGAGGGCAAAAGGGGATGCAACTCAATTCCAGGAAGGTTTTTCCTAATGTTCTGTACACTCAGTGTAGTGTATTGTGACCAAATGAGTGGGTGGAGTAAAATGTGTTGATGGGAATATAGAACTCAGTCCCTCATGAAATAACACCATATGTATATTCTATAGACCCTACTGAGTAATTTCAATCCCACATTTACTTTGGCACCTAGAATAGTTTTTGCTCTATAATTGTTTTCATTGTAGCTTTATTTTACCAGTTAAGTTGACTGAGAACACATTCTCATTTACAGCAATGACCTCGGGAATAGTTACAAGGGAGAGGAGGGGGATGGATGAGCCACTTGGAAGCTGGGGATTATTAGGAGGTCATGATGGTATTAGAGCCATATTGGGAATTTAGCCAGGACACCGGGGTTAGTACCCCTACTCTTACAATAACTGCCATGGGATCTTTGGTGACCACAGAGAGTCAGAACACCCATTTAGCGTCCCGTCTGAAAGACATAAGCATTCCATATAAATGGAATCGCATTGTATCAAATGGAATGGGTGGAGTAAATTATTCACTCCGTATTATTCAGTGCCCCATGAAATGACACTGTATTTACATTCCACAGACCCTACTGAGTATTCCCTACAATACCTTTAATGTGGCACGTAGACTGGTTTTTGCTCTACATGCCAATATTTTTTCCATATACAGTGATGTGCATTGGGGACATTTATTTGACTTTGGAACATTGCAAATGTCACTTAAATATGAATACATTTTAATCATTGTTAAATGTTTATACAATAATTTTGCATATACCATGAATAAACACAGGTTATTGAAAGTTTTATACTATTACGTGGGGGGCTTTTATTTTGAACATTTGCGGGAATTCCGTGACACGGAAGTACTTTTTGTTGTTGTTGATTATTGTTGATAAAATGCTGATATGATAATGCATTTTCACTGAAATCTACAAAATGAAGGGAACGGGGGGAAAAAATGATTTAACGGCTCAGGTCGACTTGATATTGTAACGAATGAACTCCGACTAGCTTCATTACCTACGTTCGTAGTGGTAGTTCAGAAAGGAGTGTTTTTGGCGTAGCTGACGTTAACGTTGCTAGCTTGGCTACCGTAAACAAGCCATCTGGCGACCTGTCACTGCTGGTTGTGGTCACTGTCAGGTGCTTTTCACTGTGGTGAGATGCCTATCGAAAGAACTCTCTCGGACCTCCGTTCACGGTTGGGGGGTAGGTGTTCTTCGTCTATCATTATACTCAATTGATGCACTACTACTCCTAGGTACTGGCTAGCTAGTTTTAGTATATGTTCTAAAAATATATATATATATCTCAATTAACATAATGTTCACTGACTAGCTAACGTTAGTTACCGTTTCTCTAGCTAGATATGATTGTGAATTAGCTAGCTGGGTTGATAGAAAATGGTTTTTCATATCACATCATTGTGAAAAGTAGTATGCATGGTGTTTGCTAGAGAATTGAACAATATACAGCATTTCAACTTGCACTACACTTTCTGTCTAATGTCTAGCCTATTTCTGTCCTGCTTTTCCAACGCACACCTTAAGGGTCGAAGGGCAAAGGCTCCTCCACTACTGATTAGGCATTAATCTGAAGGATCATGCCCCTAAACCCTGCTGCTCTTCCTTGTGTTTGTCAGAGACGTAGCTAGTCACTGAACCAGTCTGATGAGGAAATGCAGTTCTGACCGTCATCAGTGCATGTGTCTATACGGACTCTCTCAAGATATTGTATCCTGTTAATGATTTTCTGAACTGAAGCACAAAAATGTTGATGACCGTGATCGTCTATTCAATTCACTCCGCTGTCTCCAAATCTTGCATTCACTAAGAAAGCAAGGGCTGTACCAGCTAATGACAGAGGCCCTTGATTTCTCCCCCAATTTCCTCTTGAAGACAGTGCAGTGACAGAGTAATGCATGAGTAACAGTGGAATCAATTGTCTTTGTCATGGTTATACTGTACTGTATGAGGATTCTGTGTGGGCAAAATCGCTCTTAGTGTCTCATGAGATCACACCATGTTTATGTGGGCATGACCACTGAATTAAGCTCTTTGTTGACTGTTAAATAGGCCTAGCTAGGTTTTGAATGTTCCACAGCCTATGCTGTGAAAGTGTTGTTGGTCTGACTAAAGATTTGAATTAAAATGATTATGATTCAGGTTTGCATTGATGTCAATGGAAGATTTGTGTGTAGTGTAAGCTTCTGTAGCTCCTGCAGATAGTCAGGATTAGGCCCAATGATTTATATATATATACACTAGATGACTAATGGGGGTGCTGTTTTGATGCCACCGTGCTTCCATCTTGGCACTCCCCCAAAATGCATTCATTAATGTCTACATTCGTTGTTGCCACATTTTTTTCTATTGCAAACACCTTAATGCATACTTTATATTATACGAGCTAAACATAAAAAATTAAATAAAAAAAACATTTTCCTTAATGTATATTTTTCTGAGATTACTAATGTTACTGTCCCCGCTACAACAACAAAAATATTTAAATACTGTACATGTGATTTTTGTCCTTCAAAATTTTAATTGAAATACAGTATAATTCTATTTATTCCTATGGCAGACTGCTCCTACTAGGGAGGGCCAATATGGCCGACCGTGCGTTCAAATCCTCTCAATGGCCAATACATAGCAAAATGCAATCTAGGGCTTATATACATCGTTGATTGTGTCTAAATGAGTTTACACTCTGTAGGAGTGCGAGAAGATGCACTGTTTTTCTTAGACACTCTAATCTATTTAGCCTATAGGCCAGTGCCATACAGGGCGGCGATGGTCTTGCAACATGGTTGAATGTGCAGGAGAAAGTAATTGCACACAGAAACCTGGTATGTTAAAAGCCTATCAGTTGTTGTAAAGCCTGATGGGGCAAGATGTCTTTCTTACCGTTATCCCATAGGATATGAGAAGATTGAGGAAGCTACATCGAGGACCTCTATAGCTGACCTTGAGGATGCCAGACTTATATTCATCAATCAGCCTCAACTCACTAAGTTCTGCACCAATCACGTCAGGTAGCCCGAGTGTTTACATTTTATAAGTAAACTAATTTGTAGGCCTGTGTTAGTTTGTAATGACCATTTTGCCCAGTAAATTCTTAGTAAACACCTGATAATTTCTCTACCGTGCTGCTGAATATTGTTGTGGGTTTCTCTCTCGCCTTTTCCAGCACAGCCAAATACAATGCGCTTACCTTCCTGCCTCGATTCCTATACGCTCAGTTCAGGAGGGCTGCTAACTCATTCTTCCTGTTCATTGCACTACTGCAGGTGGGTCTAAATAATTACACAGTGTATATTGCACATTTCAGCACTGTTTAGCAGACAGAAATTCTCACCTATCAGACACACATCGTAGTTGTTAAATGGATAGTTTTTTTTATTTTTTAGGTTTTACCTTATTAAACGACTTAATCGAAAATCGGTTTTGTCAAAAAAATATAAAAAAAGGGTTAACTATCACTTTAACACACAGACTAACTATGTCTGTCTCCATTCTCCTGGTAGCAAATTCCGGATGTTTCTCCCACAGGACGGTGGACTACCCTGGTTCCTTTGATCCTCATCCTGTTGGTGGCAGCCCTGAAGGAGATCGTTGAGGATCTGGTGAGGACCATAGAACTAGAATGACATTAAATATATCTCTATTTCTATAGAGAGGACATCCGTTATGTGTTCTCTGAAAACGTGCCCAAGTGCATGGGCATGTGTGAAAGTCGTTCTTGTACTCGCTGACCGTGTGGTTTTTGATTTTCTTGAAACTGATTCCATAAAAAGGTCCTTTGGATGAAGGATGCTTGACATACAAAAAAACATTGGACAGAGATAATTTCACTTTTGAATGTTCTTCCCAACAGAAACGTCACAAAGCAGATAGGGTGGTCAACAGGAAGGAGGCCCAAGGTAAGAAACTGTTGAAATGATTGCTCTTATTACTGCTTTTCAAACAGGTGTAGGTTATTAGACAGATTTTAGTATCAGGATTTGCTAACATAGTTTTCTCTCTGTGTCCCCCTCCTCTTCCTGTTTCCCTATTTCTGCCTTCTCTCTCTTTGTCAGTTCTGAGAAATGGAGCATGGGAGATTGTTCACTGGGAGAAGGTATGTCACTCAATATCAGGCCAGAGTCAGGTATTTTGTGCTTACCTTACTCTGCCTTCAGATGGGCTAAACCCTAATTGTTGTTTGATGTCTAGTGATTCAATGGTTAAGTTGAGCAACAATCTGTCACTGAATAGGGTGCACATTTTAAGTTGTCATATTTTACATTGCCTCGTAGTTTATTCTTCATTAGGGGGAGAGACTTAGGATTTAGACCTACCTAATGATTTAAACACATGTAAACTCAGGGGAAAAAAAGAAACGTCCTCTCACTGTCAACTGCGTTTATTTTCAGCAAACGTAACATGTGTAAATATTTGTGTGAACATAACAAGATTTAAGAACAGAGACATGAACTGAACATGTTCCACAGACATGTGTCTAGCAGAAATGGAATAATGTCTCCCTGAACAAAGGGGGGGGTCAAAATCAAAGTAACAGTCAGTATCTGGTGTGGCCACCAGCTGCATTAAGTACTGCAGTGCATTGCCTCCTCATGGACTGCACCAGATTTGCCAATTCTTGCTGTGAGATGTTACCCCACTCTTCCACCAAGGCACCTGCAAGTTCCCAGACATTTCTGGTGAGAGTGGCCCTAGCCCTCACCCTCTGATCCAACAGGTCTCAGACGTGCTCAACGGGATTGAGATCCAGGCTCTTCGTTGGCCATGGCAGAACACTGACATTCCTGTCATGCAGGAAATCACGCACAGAATGAGCAGTATGGCTGGTGGCATTGTCATGCTGGAGGGTCATGTCAGGATGCGCCTGCAGGAAGGGTACAACATGAGGGAGGAGGATGTCTTCCCTGTAACACACAGCGTTGTCATGCTGGAGGGTCATGTCAGGATGAGCCTGCAGGAAGGGTACAACATGAGGGAGGAGGATGTCTTCCCTGTAACGCACAGCGTTGTCATGCTGGAGGGTCATGTCAGGATGCGCCTGCAGGAAGGGTACCACATGAGAGAGGAGGATGTCTTCCCTGTAATGCACAGCGTTGACATGGCCTGCAATGACAACAAGCTCAGTCCGATGATGCTGTGACACTCCGGGCCCAGACCATGAGGGACCCTCTACCTCCAAATCAATCCCGCCCCAGAGTACAGGCCTCGGTGTAACGCTCATTCCTTTGACGATAACGCAAATCCGACCATCACCCCTGGTGAGACAAAACCGCGACTCGTCAGTGAAGAGCACTTTATGCCAGTCCTGTCTGGTCCAGCGACGGTGGGTTTATGCCCATAGGCGACATTGTTGCCTGTGATGTTTGGTGAGGACCTGCCTTACTACAGGCCTACAAGCCCTCAGTCCAGCCTCTCTCAGCCTATTGCGGACAGTCTGAGCACTGATGGTGGATTGTGCGTTCCTGGTATAACTCAGATGTTGTTTCCATCCTGTACCTGTCCCGCAGGTGTGATGTTCGGATGTACCGATCCTGTGCAGGTGTTGTTACACGTGGTCTGCCACTGCGAGGACGATCAGCTGTCCCGTCTGTCCCAGCTGTCCTGTCCCATCTCCCTGTAGCGCTGTCTTATGCGTTTCACAGTATGGACATTGCAATTTATTTCCCTGGCCACCTCTGCAGTCCTCATGCCTCCTTGCAGCATGCCTAAGGCACGTTCACGCAGATGAGCAGGGACCCTGGGCATCTTTCCTTTGGTGTTTTTCAGAGTCAGTAGAAAGGCCTCTTTAGTGTTCTAAGTTTTCATAACTGTGACCTTAATTGCATACCGTCTGTAATCTGTTAGTGTCTTAACGACCGTTCCACAGGTGCATGTTCATTAATTGTTTATGGTTCATTGAACAAGCATGGGAAACAGTGTTTAAACCCTTTACAATGAAGATATGTCAAGTGTTTTGGATTTGTACGAATCATCTTTGAACGACAGGGTCCTGAAAAGGGGACGTTTCGTTTTTTGCTGAGTGTGTGTTTATCTACATAATGTCTAGTAACTGCTGTAGTGTTCTTTGCAGGTAGAGGTGGGAGATGTAGTCACATTAAATGGGAGAGAATACATCCCTGCAGACTCGATCGTGCTGTCCTCCAGGTAGTGCTAGAATCACAGACGGTAGATTGGTAGTTTGTTGTGGTTATGCCTCTCTGCTTTAGGCTTCAGTAACCTCTGTTCCCTTCTAGCTTCAGTAGGTCACACTATCTGTGTTAGTTGTTCTGATATCTTGTTTTGAAGTAGTCTCACTCTTTCTTTCCCTTCCTCTCCCCTTCCTGACATTCCCTGTGTTCTGTCTGTCAATGTGTCTCTGTGTGCCCATGTCTCTGTCCGCACCCCCCCACCCCGACCGTTCCCTGTGTTGTGTCTGTCTGCCTGTGTGCCCATGTCTCTGTCCGCACCCCCCACATCGACCGTTCCCTGTGTTGTGTCTGTCTGCCTGTGTGCCCATGTTTCCGTCCCCACCCCCTACCGTTGCCTGGTTGCTCCTGGAACGTTCTTTTGCGGGTAACTTAGGTGACGGTCGGGGACGTAGTCAGAGCCAGTGACGGGGACCACCTCCCGGCAGACCTCGTCCTGCTGGCTTCCAGGTCGGGGTCTTGTAGTCTACTGGCATTGGGGCTGAAATCAAACCCTTTGTACAGTGTTGCACCTATCACCTTTTTACTAGTCCACGTGGTTGTAAAGGACACAAGAGGAAGAAAGGATCCTACTTAATTATTTGAACATGCTAAATGCCAAATGCCCCGTGTCATACTTGAATCCTGCGGAGCGGGACTGCTCCCCTTGTTGGCACGATCTCTGTTTGTACCAGGCATCTCTTCCTCTTTACGTTACTGTCTAAAATCAACGGACTAGCTAGGTTATTGTACTGATAACAAACCTGGTTATTAGACCACAGAGCACACTCATCTTGGAGTTTAGTGCTTTACTGTCTCCCTGTTGCTATGGCTACTGTAGCATTGTTGTTCTCTCCCTGGATCTATTTTCTTACCCATCTCTGTCCCTATTGTTAGATCACTTGTGTGAACACCATTCTAGATGCATTCTAGATTGTTTTGACGGCCACTTTCTTTTCACCAGCGAGCCACATGCTATGTGCTACATCGAGACTTCGAATTTAGACGGGGAGACCAACCTAAAGATACGACAGGTGAAGGTTCTTAATTCATCCACACACACACAGACGCATACACAGACACACCAAACATACCACTTATTACGTTACATTGTGGCCCAGATAGGAGGAGTCAGCTCGTCAACTCAACCCCTGCACCTCTTCCTTCCCCAACCAGGGTCTTCAGGTCACAGCGCATGACGAGGATGCTGATAGTCTGTCGCGGCTGAGCGGGTGCATGGAGTGTGAAAGCCCCAATCGCCACCTCTACGACTTTGTAGGCGTCATCCGATTAGAGGGTCATAGGTGAGAGAGATCTACCTGTCTATCAATCAATTATATATATATATATCTGTATTGGTCCTAGCCCTTTCTACAGTGACAGTAACCCAGCCTAGACCTCCATAGAGCATTCAACAGCACAGTGCCAAGGAAAAGTTCTGTCTCAGTATTCTTTCATACAGTCCTTTCAGGAAGTTTCCACCCTCTGACACAGCTTAGTGTGAATCACTACTTCCTAGGGTTGCAATAAATCTGATATCCACCAATTCGTTCTCCCCAGTCCCGTCCCTTTAGGTCCGGAGCAGATCCTTCTCCGTGGAGCCCGGCTCCGGAACACCCAGTGGGTGAACGGCATGGTGGTGTACACAGGGCACGACACCAAGCTGATGCAGAACAGCACGCGGCCTCCGCTCAAGCTGTCCAGCGTGGAGCACATCACCAACACCCTGATCCTGGCGCTGTTCGGCTGCCTGCTGGCCATCTCCCTGGTCTGCTCGGCCGGACAGACACTCTGGAAGACCCAGTACGGGGACTTCGCCTGGTACATGGACCTCAACTGTGAGTCACCTTACTTTATGTGAAGTTACTTTGTGAAGTTACTTTGTGAAGTTACTTTGTGAAGTTACTTTGTGAAGTTACTTTGTGAAGTTACTTTGTGAAGTTACTTTATGTGAAGTTACTTTATGTGAAGTTATGTTTTATTACTTTACGTTAAATTCTACTTTGTGTTATTCTACTTTGTGTTATTCTACTTTGTGCTATTCTACTTTGTGCTATTCTACTTTGTGCTATTCTACTTTGTGCTATTCTACTTTGTGCTATTCTACTTTGTGCTATTCTACTTTGTGCTATTCTACTTTGCGCTATTCTACTTTGCGCTATTCTACTTTGCGCTATTCTACTTTGCGCTATTCTACTTTGCGCTATTCTACTTTGCGCTATTCTACTTAGCGCTATTCTACTTTGCGCTATTCTACTTTACGTTAAATTCTACTTAACGCTATTCTACTTAACGCTATTCTACTTAACGCTATTCTACTTTGCGCTATTCTACTTAACGCTATTCTACTTTGCGCTATTCTACTTAACGCTATTCTATTAGTACAACGTGATGTAGGATGGATATGATCATGGAGGCACTTTCTATCAGACTGATATATTATTGGATAATACCAATGAATTAATACCAATTATTGGATAATACCAATACCAACTGTAACATGTGTATGATCCCAATTTAGTACCCAGCAAATGTCTGATGTATAATAATTTACATGAACCATTACCCTCTCAGTAAATGTAATGACATGTTGTTTTTATTTCTTTACCACTGTAGTCTTAGCATCTCCAGGTAACAATCTTTCTCTGAGGCTTGTAGAAATGGTATCCCCCAGACTAGTGACTTAGACCCCGTTGTTCATTACAATAGAGCTTGTTTAGAAGTAAGAGCTTGTTAAAATAGAGCTTATTTAGAAGTAAGAACTGTAGATTATTTAATATGTGAATTCCATGGCCCATGGTAAACAATGTGTCCACCTAGCCAGTCATGTTTTAAAGGCATACTGTAGCAAAACCAAAAAACGAGTGTTCAGATTATAACTCCTTTTTTTTTTTTTTTTACTCTGTTTCGCACCATTTTATCCCTAGTGAACATGTCCCAGGTCTAAATAAAGGGTTTGTTGTGGCACCTGGATTCAAATTAGATTAAAGGTCATTTCTCTGTGTAACTTGCTCTAACTCCTTCCTACCAGATGGTGGCGCTGCCAACTTTGGCCTCAACTTCCTCACCTTCATCATCCTCTTCAACAACCTCATCCCCATCAGTCTACTGGTCACCCTGGAGGTCATCAAGTTCATCCAGGCGTACTTCATCAACTGGGTGGGAAAATCACTGCACTACACAGCCTCTTGCTTCATCAACTGGGTGGGAAAATCACTGCACTACACAGCCTCTTGCTTCATCAACTGGGTGGGAAAATCACTGCACTACACAGCCTCTTGCTTCTTCAACTGGGTGGGAAAATCACTGCACTACACAGCCTCTTGCTTTTTCAACTGGGTGGGAAAATCACTGCACTACACAGCCTCTTGCTTTTTCAACTGGGTGGGAAAATCACTGCACTACATAAGCCTCTTGCTTCTTCAACTGGGTGGGAAAATCACTGCACTACACAGCCTCTTGCTTCTTCAACTGGGTGGGAAAATCACTGCACTACACAGCCTCTTGCTTCTTCAACTGGGTGGGAAAATCACTGCACTACACAGCCTCTTGCTTCTTCAACTGGGTGGGAAAATCACTGCACTACACAGCCTCTTGCTTCTTCAACTGGGTGGGAAAATCACTGCACTACACAGCCTCTTGCTTCTTCAACTGGGTGGGAAAATCACTGCACTACACAGCCTCTTGCTTCTTCAACTGGGTGGGAAAATCAACTACACAGCCTCTTACTTCATCAACTAGGTGGGAAAATCACTGCACTACACAGCCTCTTGCTTCTTCAACTGGGTGGGAAAATCACTGCACTACACAGCCTCTTACTTCATCAACTAGGTGGGAAAATCACTGCACTACACAGCCTCTTGCTTCTTCAACTGGGTGGGAAAATCACTGCACTACACAGCCTCTTGCTTCTTCAACTGGGTGGGAAAATCACTGCACTACACAACATCTTACTTCATCAACTGGGAGGGAAAATCACTGCACTACGCAGGCTCTTACTTGGTATCTCAGAGTGGCGGTCAATTTCAATTTAATTCTGGTAGTGAACACTCTAAGTAGACGTTTAAATGGAATAATGTCACAGGAGTAAATGTATCTACTTCAAAAGCTTGGTGAGAAGTTTTGGCAAATATGGATTTTGATCTAGTACACGTGAGTGAGCATACAAATTGATGTCCGTACTATGGTAGATTTGGGACATTCAATTTATGCAATGACTTTCTCCACATCTTGTTTGTGCTGCAAAGCCTATTGGGGATGTGAATGTGTTTGTGTTTGTGTGTTCAGGACATGGATATGCATTATGAGCCTACGGATACCTCTGCCATGGCACGGACGTCCAACCTAAACGAGGAACTGGGTCAGGTCAAATACATCTTCTCTGACAAAACAGGCACCCTCACCTGCAACGTGATGCAGTTTAAAAAGTGTTCCATCGCAGGTGTCGCCTACGGGTGAGAAGGCGTTAATCCAACCATTTTATAGAATTAGCATGAATAATACTATGTACTTTGCTGGATAGGTACAGTTGAAGTCAGAAGTGTACATACACTTTAGCCAAATACATTTAAACTGAGCTTTTTACCATTTCTGACATTTAAACCTAGTAAAAATAACCTGTTTTAGGTCAGTTAGGATCAGCACTTTATTTTAAGAGTGTGAAATGTCAGAATAATAGCAGAGAGTGATTTATTTCAGCTTTTATTTCTTTTATCACATACACTCAATTAGTATTTGGTAATATTGCCTTGAACATTTTTAACTTGGTCAAATGTTTTTGGTAGCCTTCCACAAGCTTCCCACAATAAGTTGGGTGAATTTTTGCCCATTCCTCCTGACAGAGCTGGTGTAACGGAGTCAGGTTTGTAGGCCTCCTTGCTTGCACACACTTTTTCAGTTCTGCCCACAATTGTCCTATGGGATTGAGGTCAGGGCTTTGTGATGGCCACTCCAATACCTTGACTTTGTTGTCCTTAAGCCATTTTGCCACAACTTTAGAAGTATGCTTGGGGTCATTGTCCATTTGGAAGACCCATTTGCGACCAAGCTTTAACTTCCTGACTGATGTCTTGAGATGTTGCTTCAATATATCCACGTACTTTACCTTCTTTACCTTTACCTTTACCTTTGCCATCTATTTTGTGCAGTGCACCAGTCCGTCCTGCAGCAAAGCACCCCCACAACATGATGCTGCCAAAATCAAATCAAATCAAATTTTATTTGTCACATACACATGGTTAGCAGATGTTAACGCGAGTGTAGCGAAATGCTTGGGCTTCTAGTTCCGACAATGCAGTAATAACCAACAAGTAATCGAACTAACAATTCCAAAACTACTGTCTTATACACAGTGTAAGGGGATAAAGAATATGTACATAAGGATATATGAATGAGTGATGGTACAGAGCAGCATAGGCAAGATACAGTTGATGGTATCGAGTACAGTATATACATATGAGATGAGTATGTAAACAAAGTGGCATAGTTAAAGTGGCTAGTGATACATGTATTACATAAGGATGCAGTCAACGATATAGAGTACAGTATGTACGTATGCATATGAGATGAATAATGTAGGGTAAGTAACATTATATAAGGTAGCATTGTTTAAAGTGGCTAGTGATATATTTACATTTCCCATCAATTCCCATTATTAAAGTGGCTGGAGTTGTGTCAGTGTGTTGGCAGCAGCCACTCAATGTTAGTGGTGGCTGTTTAACAGTCTGATGGCCTTTTAGATAGAAGCTGTTTTTCAGTCTCTCGGTCCCAGCTTTGATGCACCTGTACTGACCTCGCCTTCTGGATGATAGCGGGGTGAACAGACAGTGGCTCGGGTGGTTGATGTCCTTGATGATCTTTATGGCCTTCCTGTAACATCGGGTGGTGTAGGTGTCCTGGAGGGCAGGTAGTTTGCCCCCGGTGATGCGTTGTGCAGACCTCACTACCCTCTGGAGAGCCTTACGGTTGTGGGCGGAGCAGTTGCCGTACCAGGCGGTGATACAGCCCGCCAGGATGCTCTCGATTGTGCATCTGTAGAAGTTTGTGAGTGCTTTTGGTGACAAGCCGAATTTCTTCAGCCTCCTGAGATTGAAGAGGCGCTGCTGCGCCTTCTTCACGATGCTGTCTGTGTGAGTGGACCAATTCAGTTTGTCTGTGATGTGTATGCCGAGGAACTTAACTTGCTACCCTCTCCACTACTGTTCCATCGATGTGGATAGGGGGGTGTTCCCTCTGCTGTTTCCTGAAGTCCACAATCATCTCCTTAGTTTTGTTGACGTTGAGTGTGAGGTTATTTTCCTGACACCACACTCCGAGGGCCCTCACCTCCTCCCTGTAGGCCGTCTCGTCGTTGTTGGTAATCAAGCCTAACACTGTTGTGTCGTGCGCAAACTTGATGATTGAGTTGGAGGCGTGCGTGGCCACGCAGTCGTGGTGAACAGGGAGTACAGGAGAGGGCTCAGAACGCACCCTTGTGGGGCCCCAGTGTTGAGGATCAGCGGGGTGGAGATGTTGTTGCCTACCCTCACCACCTGGGGGCGGCCCGTCAGGAAGTCCAGTACCCAGTTGCACAGGGCGGGGTCGAGACCTAGGGTCTCGAGCTTGATGACGAGCTTGGAGGGTACTATGGTGTTGAATGCCGAGCTGTAGTCGATGAACAGCATTCTCACATAGGTATTCCTCTTGTCCAGATGGGTTAGGGCAGTGTGCAGTGTGGTTGAGATTGCATCGTCTGTGGACCTATTTGGGCGGTAAGCAAATTGGAGTGGGTCTAGGGTGTCAGGTAGGGTGGAGGGGATATGGTCCTTGACTAGTCTCTCAAAGCACTTCATGATGACGGAAGTGAGTGCTACGGGGCGGTAGTCGTTTAGCTCAGTTACCTTAGCTTTCTTGGGAACAGGAACAATGGTGGCCCTCTTGAAGCATGTGGGAACAGCAGACTGGTATAGGGTGTTCAAACTCCACCGACGTGCTTCACGGTTGGGATGGTGTTCTTCGGCTTGCAAGCCTCCCCCTTTTTCCTCCAAACATAACGATGGTCATTATGACCAAACAGTTATTTTTGTTTCATCAGACCAGAGGACATTTCTCCAAAAAGTATGATCTTTGTCCCCATGTGCAGTTGCAAACCGTAGCCTGGCTTTTTTATGGCGGTTTTGGAGCAGTTGCTTCTTCCTTGCTGAGCGGCCTTTCAGGTTATGTCGATATAGGACCTGTTTTACTGTGGATATAGATACTTTTGTCCCTGTTTCCTCCAATATCTTCACAAGGTCCTTTGCTGTGGTCCTGGGATTGATTTGCACTTTTCGCACCAAGTTACGTTCATCTCTAGGAGACAGAATGCGTCTCCTTCCTGAGAGGTATGACGGCTGCGTGGTCCCATGGTGTTTATACTTACGTACTATTGTTTGTACAGATGAACGTGGTACCTTCAGGCTTTTGGAAATTGCTCCCAAGGATGAAGCAGACTTGTGGAGGTCTACAGTTTATTTTCTGAGGTCATGGCTGTTTCTTTTGATTTTCCTATGATGTCAAGCAAAGAGGCACTGAGTTTGAAGGTAGGCCTTGAAATACATCCACAGGTACACCTCCAATTGACTCAAATGATGTCAATTAGCTTATCAGAAGCTTCTAAAGCCATGACATCTTTTTCTGGAATTTTCCAAGCTGTTTATAGGCACAGTCAACTTAGTGTATGTAAACTTCTGACCCACTAGAATTGTGATACAGTGAATTATAAGTGAAATAATCTGTCTGTAAACAATTGTTGGAATAATGATGTGTCATACACAAAGTAGATGTCCTAACCGATTTTTCCAAAACTTGTTTGTTAACAAGAAATGTGTGGAGTGGATGAAAAACAAGTTTTAATCACTCCAACCTAAGTGTATGTAAACTTCTGACTTCAACTGTATCTCGTTGTCTTTTATTGTAGTGCTTGTCCACACAGTTATGTGGTGTAGGACAGATCTTTATTCTCATCTCAATTGTAAACATATATTTTTTATTTATTTCACCTTTTATTTAACCAGGTAGGCTAGTTGAGAACAAGTTCCCATTTGCAACTGCGACCTGGCCAAGATAAAGCATAGCAGTGTGAACAGACAACACAGAGTTACACATGGAGTAAACAATTAACAAGTCAATAACACAGTAGAAAAAAAAGGGAGTCTATATACATTGTGTGCAAAAGGCATGAGGAGGTAGGCGAATAATTACAATTTTGCAGATTAACACTGGAGTGATAAATGATCAGATGGTCATGTACAGGTAGAGATATTGGTGTGCAAAAAAGCAGAAAAGTAAATACATTTTTACTAGGTTTACTAGGGTAAGGGTAAGTTTGGCGGTGTGAGTGAAGGAGGCTTTGTTGCAGAATAGAAAGCCAACTCTAGATTTGATTTAAAATTGTAGATAAACCAAACATGTCAGTATATAATATTATTTTTTGTTGTTGTTGTTGTCTGAAAGGCACAACACAGACAGTCCTGAGGAAGAGGGCTTTGGCGATCCGACCTTACCGGAGAATCTCCACAATGATCACGTGAGTACATAACATTAGACGATGTACTAGCTGTCAGTATCAATGTGTTTTTTATTTTTTTTATCTCTTTTTTTGTGTATTAATTGTGTTTGTGCGCCCAGCCCACAGCTACTATTATCCAAGACTTTCTGACCATGATGGCTGTGTGCCACACTGCTGTTCCTGAGAAGACTGAGGACACTATAGTCTATCAGGCCTCTTCCCCAGGTAGCTCTCAAATGCATTGGATTACACCCCTTTTACTATATAACACCTCTTCTACCTCTACTATATAACACCTCTTCTACCTCTACTATATAACACCTCTTCTACCTCTACTATATAACACCTCTTCTACCTCTACTATATAACACCTCTTCTACCTCTACTATATAACACCTCTTCTACCTCTACTATATAACACCTCTTCTACCTCTACTATATAACAACTCTTCTACCTCTACTATATAACACCTCTTCTACCTCTACTATATAACACCTCTTCTACCTCTACTATATAACACCTCTTCTACCTCTACTATATAACACCTCTTCTACCTCTACTATATAACACCTCTTCTACTTCTACTATATAACACCTCTTCTACCTCTACTATATAACACCTCTTCTACCTCTACTATATAACACCTCTTCTACCTCTACTATATAACACCTCTTCTACCTCTACTATATAACACCTCTTCTACTATATTGTCAATCAATCAAATGTATTTATGAAGCCCTTTTTACATCAGTCAATGTCACAAAGTGCTGTACAGAAACCCAGCCTAAAACCCCAAACGGCAAGCACTGCAGATGTAGAAGCACGGTGGCTAGGAAAAAACACCCTAGAAAGGCTAAGGGGTGGCCAGTCCTCTTATCTGGCTGTTCCGGGTGGAGATTATAGCAGAACATGGCCAAGATGTTCAAACGTTCATAGATCACCAGGTAGGTCAGATAATCAAAATCACTGTGGTTGTAGATGGTGCAACGGGTCAGCACCTCAGGAGAAAATGTCAGTTGGCTTTTCATAACCGATCATTCAGAGTTAGAGACAGCAGGTGCGGGAGAGAGAGTCCAAAACAGCAGATCCGGGAGCACGTTCAGTGAACAGGTCAGGGTTCCATAGCCACAGGCAGAACAGTTGAGACTGGGGACAGCAAGGAGTCATCAGGCCAGGTAGTCCTCAGGTCCTCTGAGAGAAGAGAGGGAGAAGAAGAAGAGAAAGAGAGAGAATTAGAGGGAGCATACTTAAATTCACACAGGACACCGGATAAGACAGGAGAGACACTCCAGATATTACAGACTGACCGTAGCCCCCCGACATATAAACTATTGCAGCATAAATACTGGAGGCTGAGACAGGAGGGGTTGGGAGACACTCTGGCCCTGTCCGACGATACCCCCAGACAGGTCCAAACAGTCAGGATATAACCCCACCCACTTTGCCAAAGCACTACTATATACACCCCTTGTACTATATTACACCCCTTGTACTATATTACACCCCTTGTACTATATTACACCTTGTCTACTATATTACACCTCGTCTACTATATTACACCTCGTCTACTATATTACACCTCGTCTACTATATTACACCTCGTCTACTATATTACACCTCGTCTACTATATTACACCTCGTCTACTATATTACACCTCGTCTACTATATTACACCCCGTCTACTATATTACACCCTGTCTACTATATTACACCCCGTCTACTATATTACACCCCGTCTACTATATTACACCCCGTCTACTATATTACACCCCGTCTACTATATTACACCCCGTCTACTATATTACACCCTGTGTACTATATTACACCCTTGTACTATATTACACCCCTTGTACTATATTACACCCCTTGTACTATATTACACCCCTTGTACTATATTACACCCCTTGTACTATATTACACCCCTTGTACTATATTACACCCCTTGTACTATATTACACACCCTTGTACTATATTACACCCTTTACTATATTACACTATATTACACCTCGTCTACTATATTACACCTCGTCTACTATATTACACCTCGTCTACTATATTACACCCCTTCTACTATATTACACCCCTTGTACTATATTACACCCCTTGTACTATATTACACCCCTTGTACTATATTACACCCCTTGTACTATATTACACCCCTTGTACTATATTACACCCCTTGTACTATATTACACCCCTTGTACTATATTACACCCCTTGTACTATATTACACCTCTTTTACTATATTACACCTCGTCTACTATATTACACCCCTTCTACTATATTACACCCCTTCTACTATATTACACCTCTTTTACTATATTACACCTCTTTTACTATATTACACCTCTTTTACTATATTACACCTCTTCTACTATATTACACCTCGTCTACTATATTACACCTCGTCTACTATATTACACCCCTTGTACTATATTACACCCCTTGTACTATATTACACCCCTTGTACTATATTACACCCCTTGTACTATATTACACCCCTTGTACTATATTACACCCCTTGTACTATATTACACCCCTTGTACTATATTACACCCCTTCTACTATATTACACCTCTTTTACTATATTACACCTCGTCTACTATATTACACCTCGTCTACTATATTACACCCCTTGTACTATATTACACCCCTTGTACTATATTACACCCCTTGTACTATATTACACCTCTTTTACTATATTACACCTCGTCTACTATATTACACCTCGTCTACTATATTACACCCCTTGTACTATATTACACCTCGTCTACTATATTACACCCCTTGTACTATATTACACCCCTTGTACTATATTACACCCCTTGTACTATATTACACCCCTTCTACTATATTACACCTCTTTTACTATATTACACCTCGTCTACTATATTACACCTCTTCTACTATATTACACCTCGTCTACTATATTACACCTCGTCTACTATATTACACCTACTATATTCTACTATATTACACCCTTGTACTATATTACACCCTTGTACTATATTACACCCTTCTACTATATTACACCTCTTTTACTATATTACACCCTTGTACTATATTACACCCCTTCTACTATATTACACCTCTTTTACTATATTACACCTCGTCTACTATATTACACCCTTGTACTATATTACACCCCTTGTACTATATTACACCCCTTGTACTATATTACACCCCTTCTACTATATTACACCTCTATATTTTTACTATATTACACCTCGTCTACTATATTACACCTCGTCTACTATATTACACCTCGTCTACTACCCTTTTACTATATTACTTTCTACTATATTACACCTCGTCTACTATATTACACCCCTTGTACTATATTACACCTCGTCTACTATATTACACCCCTTGTACTATATTACACCCCTTGTACTATATATTACACCCCTTGTACTATATTACACCCCTTGTACTATATTACACCCTTGTACTATATTACACCCTTGTACTATATTACACCCTTTACTATATTACACCTTGTCTACTATATTACACCCCTTCTACTATATTACACCCCTTCTACTATATTACACCCCTTCTACTATATTACACCTCGTCTACTATATTACACCTCGTCTACTATATTACACCTCGTCTACTATATTACACCTCGTCTACTATATTACACCCCTTGTACTATATTACACCCCTTGTACTATATTACACCCCTTGTACTATATTACACCCCTTGTACTATATTACACCCCTTGTACTATATTACACCCCTTCTACTATATTACACCTCTTTTACTATATTACACCTCGTCTACTATATTACACCTCGTCTACTATATTACACCCCTTGTACTATATTACACCCCTTGTACTATATTACACCCCCTTATTACACCCCTTCTACTATATTACTTGTACTATATTACACCCTTCTACTATATTACACCTCGTCTACTATATTCTACTATATTACACCTCGTCTACTATATTACACCTCGTCTACTATATTACACCCCTTGTACTATATTACACCTCGTCTACTATATTACACCCCTTGTACTATATTACACCCCTTGTACTATATTACACCCCTTCTACTATATTACACCTCTTTTACTATATTACACCTCGTCTACTATATTACACCCCTTGTACTATATTACACCTCGTCTACTATATTACACCCCTTGTACTATATTACACCTCTTGTACTATATTACACCCCTTGTACTATATTACACCCCTTCTACTATATTACACCTCTTTTACTATATTACACCTCGTCTACTATATTACACCTCGTCTACTATATTACACCCCTTGTACTATATTACACCTCGTCTACTATATTACACCCCTTGTACTATATTACACCTCGTCTACTATATTACACCCCTTGTACTATATTACACCTCGTCTACTATATTACACCCCTTGTACTATATTACACCTCGTCTACTATATTACACCCCTTGTACTATATTACACCCCTTGTACTATATTACACCTCGTCTACTATATTACACCCCTTGTACTATATTACACCCCTTGTACTATATTACACCCTTGTACTATATTACACCCCTTCTACTATATTACACCTCTTTACTATATTACACCTCTATATTCTACTATATTACACCTCGTCTACTATATTACACCCCTTGTACTATATTACACCTCGTCTACTATATTACACCCCTTGTACTATATTACACCCCTTGTACTATATTACACCCCTTCTACTATATTACACCTCGTCTACTATATTTACTATATTACACCTCGTCTACTATATTACACCCCTTGTACTATATTACACCTCGTCTACTATATTACACCCCTTGTACTATATTACACCTCTTGTACTATATTACACCCCTTGTACTATATTACACCCCTTCTACTATATTACACCTCTTTTACTATTTACTATATTACACCTACTATATTCTACTATATTACACCTCGTCTACTATATTACACCTCTTCTACTATATTACCCTTGTACTATATTACACCTCGTCTACTATATTACACCCTTGTACTATATTACACCTCGTCTACTATATTACACCCTATATTACTTGTACTATATTACACCTTGTGTACTATATTACACCCCTTGTACTATATTACACCTCTTCTACTATATTACACCCTTGTACTATATTACACCTCGTCTACTATATTACACCCCTTGTACTATATTACACCCCTTCTACTATATTACACCTCTTGTACTATATTACACCCCTTGTACTATATTACACCCCTTGTACTATATTACACCCCTTGTACTATATTACACCATTGTACTATATTGCCTTTATGATGTTGTACAGTGTAATCTTTGATTCTAGAATGATTCTACAGCTTCACTCCTGAATTTGAAAATCCCCAACAATCTCAAGTTTACTTTATTACGATGTTCCTTTCCCCTGTCTAGATGAAGGGGCCCTGGTGAGAGCAGCCAGCAGCCTGGGCTTTGTGTTCTCTGGACGAACCCCAGACTCAGTCATCATACACGCTGTAAGTGGAACCCATTTATTATGTGATGCAGAATTAGAGTTAAATCATGTTTGTTTGAATCAGAGCCATATATTTAGATTAATAGTTTGGATTTCTAGCTGCTATTTATGCTACATATTACTGTATAGGAACACATGCCATTGTTTGTCTTTGTTTACAGCTGGGAACAGAGCAAAGGTTTGAGTTGCTGAATGTCCTCGAATTTACAAGGTAGTTTTTGTATGCATATTTGATGAGTCGTTGTAGATGTGTCCTGTCTATTGTTGGACTGTATTTGTCTCTTGGTTCTCATTTGAAAACCCTGATCTTGACTCTTTCTTTAGCGATCGCAAAAGGATGTCGGTCATCATGCGTACACCGTCCGGGCGGATCCGACTTTACTGCAAAGGAGCGGTTAGTATGGAGGACCAAGACTACACACATTTTATATTTTTTTATGTGTTCCTCAAATGAACATAATGCAACTGCAGAGTTACGTTCTTTGAAGGGCGATTGTACTTCCTGATTTGGCCTCATTTTAGATTTGGTTCATTAAGAAATGCTAGCTGCCATGACTGAATTCAAACGTTACTTGGTTTCGGGGTGTGGTTTGATGTGGGTGTCTCTTGTGTGTTTTCGGGGGTGGGAAGAGTTAGCCAAAGAACGCCAAATAACCCTGTTTCTAAAAAGGGAAGCCAGCCCTATAGCAGCTTCTGCCCTTACCCTGGTTCTTTGAACACTTACAGTCAAATACTGGCGGCTCCCGCTGCACTGTCAGTAAGACTTACAAGACCTCACCACTTCAGCCTACGGCGCCGTCGGAGATGCAACAATGTCAGGACTTGTGGTCGTCCTCTTGTCTGTGACAGGTGTTCTGGTTACAAAACGATGTGAGGAGTTTCTGTGCCTTGAAGGGGTCATCGGTGGATCTGCCCGGTCCTCTCAGCTAATCCCAGTTGGAGCTGAGTCACAGAAAAAGTCTGGTGTAATCAATGGGTGAAGGGTCTGAAACCCGGATCGACGGTATGCAGGTCGTGTGGAGTTACCGTGGGACTTGGAGTTGATACCATAAGTCACACGTAGTGTTCACCCTGACCCCAACAATGACATGTACACAGCTGTGAACATAATGTCCAGGTCCATTCAGTACGACACACTGGCAAGTGTGAGGGACTACGTCATTGACACGTACACGTCTCCTCAGAGAGACACCCAACCCCCACTGTATGCGAACATGCAGAGGAGAGGATCACCACAGATCCCGGACTGAAGAAGATTACCACAGAACCAGGACTGAAGAGGATCACCACAGGACCAGGACTGAAGAGGATCACCACAGGACCAGGACTGAAGAGGATCATCACAGGACCAGGACTGAAGAGGATTACCCCAGGACTGAAGAGGATCATCACAGGACCAGGACTGAAGAGGATCACCACAGGACCAGGACTGAAGAGGATCACCACAGGACCAGGACTGAAGAGGATCACCACAGGACCAGGACTGAAGAGGATTACCCCAGGACTGAAGAGGATCATCACAGAACCCGGACTGAAGAGGATCACCACAGGACCAGGACTGAAGAGGATCATCACAGGACCAGGACTGAAGAGGATTACCCCAGGACTGAAGAGGATCATCACAGGACCAGGACTGAAGAGGATTACCACAGGACCAGGACTGAAGAGGATCACCACAGAACCCGGACTGAAGTGGATTACCACAGGACCAGGACTGAAGAGGATCATCACAGGACCAGGACTGAAGAGGATTACCACAGGACCAGGACTGAAGAGGATCACCACAGGACCAGGACTGAAGAGGATCACCACAGGACCAGGACTGAAGAGGATCACACAGGACCAGGACTGAAGAGGATCACTACAGGACCAGGACTGAAGAGGATCACTACAGGACCAGGACTGAAGAGGATCATCACAGGACCAGGACTGAAGAGGATCACCACAGGACCAGGACTGAAGAGGATCACCACAGATCCCGGACTGAAGAAGATTACCACAGAACCAGGACTGAAGAGGATCACCACAGGACCAGGACTGAAGAGGATCACCACAGGACCAGGACTGAAGAGGATCACCACAGGACCAGGACTAAAGAGGATCACGACAGGACCAGGACTGCAGGGCCTTGGCACAGAGAGTCACTGCAACAAACCAAAGCTAGTCCTAACATTTATCTACCCCTGCTATCGTAACGACCTATCTGGACATTTTATTTGAACCTTTTATTGAATATTGAATTTGAATTCTCTTCTCTTGAAATTCTCATTATCTATGTTGATGAATACAGTATATTGGATTATGTAGCCTACCTATTTATGTCTATAGTAGTTTATGTTCTAACGTTGGGATTTTTTATTACAACATACTTTTCTCAGCTGCTAAAATGGATTATATTAGTAAAAGCCTTTTTAATGTTTTTTTGCTTCTGGAACAAATTGCTCTTGATATACACTCCGAGGCCAGTTTATTAGGTACACAACCCTGTTCACAAATGATTCGCTCCTACAGACATTGAGTCGTGGCTTGCTATATAAAGCAGGCATTGAGGCATTCAGTTACGGTTTGATTGAACGTTAGGTCACTCGTTTTCCCATTCTAAGCCACATTGAGTGTGGAATGATTGTCGGTGTCAGGCATGCTGGTTCCAGTATCTCAGAAACGTCCGGCCTTCTGGGCTTTTCACACACGACAGTGTCTAAGGGTTTACTGAGAATGGACAAACAAAAAACATCCAGTCAGCGGCAGTCCTGTGGGTGAAAACAGCTCGTTGATGAGAGGTGGAAGGAGAAGGACAAGAGTCATGCAAGCTAACAGGCGTCCCACAAACAGGCAAATAACGGCGCAGTACAACAGTGGTGTGCAGAACGGCATCTCGAAACGCACAACTCGCCGGTCCTCGTCATCGATGGGCTAAATGCAGCAGACGACCACACTGGGTTCCACTTCTATCAGCTAGAAACAGGGCTGCAGTGGGCACGCGATCACCCTCACTGGACAATTGCCGAGTGGAAAAACTGGTCTGATGAATCTCTGTTCCTGTTGTCATGCTGATGGCAGAGTCGGGATTTAGCGTCAGCATCATGAGTCCATGGCTCCATCCTGCCTGGTGTCAACGGTACAGGCTGGTGGTTGTGGTGTAATGGCTCGGGAGCAACGGTTCAACTCCACAGCGTATCTGAACAAAGAATTCAGGCTGTTCTGGAGACAAAGGTGTGTCTGACCCGGTACATAATAAACTGGTCACTGAGTGTAAATTATATATTTTGTTGCTTGCAGATACAATGCATTTGAAGGAAATAATTGTTTTGGTCTTTGCCATATTCTTCTTTCTCATGATAGTCACACTTGTTTTCTTATTCTATTACAAACTATTAATGAGGACCTTTTGGAAAAGTTCAGTGTAAATTAAATGCATGTTGTAAATTAGCTCAAAGTTAAATGTTTGAAATATACAAAAAATAAAATGAGTTTGCAGCAGTGCAATGTCCATTTGTGGCTAAAATAAATAAATAAATAAAAACAGTTATGATATCTTGCACATTCAAAGAATTAGCCACGTTTGTTGCAACAATCTGGGTGTGTTTTCTGACAGGACTCTGTCATCTACGAGAGACTGGCGGACAGCTCCAAGTACAAAGACATCACTCTCAACCACCTGGAGCAGTTTGCCACAGAGGGTGAGCCACAGTTCCACTGTTCTCACGCATTCCAATGGCATTGTTATAGAGTAGGACTAGCTAGCCAAAGAACCTCTTCACATGCAAGTATAGTGTTGTTATTTCATGTTTTCGTAATGATCTGATAGGTTTAACCTATATGGTAATAGCTCCACCTTGCCCTCTGATTGGCTGGGCTGAATTTATCACTATGTTTCTTATACTTATCCAATTCTCTCAGATCTGTACTGTACAGGAGCATTGTATCATGTCTCTCGCTCTGTGTGTGTTTTGTCAGGATTAAGGACGTTGTGTTATGCTGTGACCAACATCTCAGATGAGTCATACGAGCAGTGGGCTGAGTTGTACCAGAGAGCCGCCACCTCCCTTACCAACCGAGCTCTGAAAATGGAGGAGAGTTATGAGCTCATCGAGAGGGTAACCAATAGAAGAACCCGTCTTTACAATAAAATAAAGACACACCGTAGACCTACAACTGTTTTTTTTTCTTCTAAAGGACCCTGTGCCTTCTGTCTGTCAGAAAATACTACCATAAAGTGACAGAGTTTCCCGTAAGATGATACAAAATGCATTCTTTCAAGAGTTTTCATGATGTAGCTACGATGTGGCATTGGTGTAGGTTGCCTCCATATCTTTACGTGTTTGATTTAAGCTTGACTGAAAGCAGGGTGGGAAGAATGTGTACTTTTTGCCACTGCTCCACCGGTTCCATTGGACCAGGTAAGCTATATCAAGTGCACTTCAAGTATTTGAAATGTATTTCACTTGTATTTTTTTTTCCCCAGAACCTGCAGTTGCTTGGTGCCACGGCCATAGAGGACAAGCTACAAGACAAAGTCCCCGAAACCATAGAGACTCTGCTCAGAGCTGGTATCAAGATCTGGATCCTCACCGGAGACAAGCAGGAGACTGCCATCAATATAGGTGAGGAGGCACACACACACACACACAACTCCACCTGCCAATACACACTAAAAGTGCTCAGACCCACTTAGGTCCACTATAAATCAGTACCGTCAAATTAAATCCTTCTTACCCTCTGCCTCTCAAGGTCACTCGTGTAGGCTGCTGAGGAAGAACATGGGGCTGTTGGTCGTGAACGAGGAGACACTAGAAGTAAGTGTCAATCCCAATCTCGCCCTTCTGTTGTCAACAACAGAAAACAAAACACAAGAACTGGATATGACGCCTTTTCTGTTCTGAGCATGTCGTTCATAAATGTACTATTATGACGCTAGCAACACCACGGCCGAGAATTCCATTCCCAGAGGAACCACATGGACAAAAAAAATCTATGTTTGTCTAAGTTGCTTTGTATAAAGGCATCTGCATCACAGTGCTAGCTGTGCCACCAGAGATTCTGGGTTCGAGCCCAGGCTCTGTCGCAGCTGACCGTGACTGGGAGGCCCATGGGGCGGCGCTCAATTGGCCCAGCGTCGTCCGGGTTAGGGAGGGTTTGGCCGGCAGGGAAATCCTTGTCTTGTTGCGCACTAGCGACTCCTGTGGCGGTCCTGGCGCAGTGCACGCTGACCAGGTCGCCAGGTATATGGTGTTTCCTCCGACACATTGGTGCGGCTGGCTTCCAGGTTGGATGTGCATTGTGTCAAGAAGCAGTGTGGCTAGGTTGGGTTGTGTTTCGGAGGACGCATGGCTCTCGACCTTCGCTTCTCCCGAGTCCGTATGGGAGTTGCAGCGATGAGACAAGACAGTAACTACTACCAATTGGATACCACGAAATTGGGGAGAAAAAGGGGAGAAAAAAAAAGCTATAAAAAAATAAAGGCATCTGCTAAATGGCATTCATTCAATAACTTACTATGTCCTAGGGGACGCGAGCAGCTTTGAGTCTTCACTGTGGCATGCTGGGAGAGGCGCTCCACAGGGAGAACGACGTTGCCTTGGTGATGGATGGCGAGACGCTGAAGTACGCCCTCAGCTTCGAGGTGCGCCAGTACTTCCTGGATCTGGCCCTATCCTGCAAGGCCGTCATCTGCTGCAGGTAGCCAATCACAGCATAGGATCCCTCCATTCAGACTGTTGCTAAAGATGGAGAGAAGCCCTCCTGTCGTTGTATTCACTCCAACACTCCTGTTCACTCCAACTCCAGTTGGAACTAACCTGATTCAGCTAATTATTAGAATCAGGTGCACTAGTTTAGGGTTGGATTGAAAATCTACAGGACTGTAGCTCTCCATGCACAGGGTTGGAGTTAACCTACAGGACGGTATCTCTCCAGGAACAGGGTTGGAGTGAAAACCTACAGGACTGTAGCTCTCCAGGAACAGGGTTGGAGAGCCCTGCTATAAACAATCATATTGGGGCCACTAGGCTACCCTGGGGCAGCAGGGTAGCCTAGTGGTTAGAGCATTGGATTAGTAACCGAAAGGTTGGAAGTTCGAATCTCCGAGCTGACAAGGTACAAATCTGTCGTTCTGCCCCTGAACAGGCAGTTAACCCACTGTTCCTAGGCCGTCATTGAAAATAAGAATTTGTTCTTAACTGACTTGCCTAGTAAAATAAAGGTAAAATTAAAAATTAAATATTCAGTGATGATTCAATATCACGTGTGTGCCCAGGGTGTCTCCACTGCAGAAGTCGGAGGTGGTGGACCTGGTCAAGAGGCAGGTGAAGGTGATCACCCTGGCCGTCGGTGACGGTGCCAACGACGTGGGCATGATCCAGACGGCTCACGTTGGCGTGGGCATCTCTGGCAATGAGGGCCTGCAGGCCGCCAACTCCTCCGACTACTCTATCGCCCAGGTAACCCCTCTATCACCTTAACACATCATTACTTCTGGATGTAGTTGAGGACTGGTTTTTAGGGGGAAATAATATAATTTATGGCATTGGATGATATGATATTGTGGATATCACCTAACCCTAATATGTGGCATCTGGTCTCTGTCTCACTCCGTCTGTCTCGCTATTCTGTCTATGTCTCTATCTTTGTCTCTCTCTGTTTCGTTCCCTGTCTTTTTAGTTTAAGTACCTGAGGAATCTTCTTCTAGTCCATGGGGCGTGGAACTACAACCGAGTGTCCAAATGCATCCTGTACTGTTTCTACAAGAACATAGTGTTGTACATCATAGAGGTAGGGCTGCTTCAGTAGGGCTGCTTCAGTAGGGCTGCTTCAGTAGAACCGCACAATTCAGGTAAATTTCACTAAAGGTCCAGAGTTTCCAGAAGTCCCGGTTGGAAGATTCCCAGAATTAGGAAGGAATAAGCAGGAAATCCTCTAACCAGTTTTTTTTTTCTAATGTCTCATTGGGATTTTGTGAAAGTTCCCATAATTCTGCAACCCTTTGAGATCAACATGGATGTCAGTGTGTAATAGAGAACCTCAGTCACTCATTCATCTTGTTTTTTTAGATCTGGTTTGCGATCGTGAACGGGTTCTCTGGTCAGATTCTATTTGAACGTTGGTGCATTGGTCTTTACAATGTGGTAAGTGTGTGTACACTCCTTATTCAACCCTTACATGGAGTTCTCCTTGATTTACCCCCTGGCAAAATACGACTATCACTTTTTAGTCTTTGTGTGTGATAGATCTTCACAGCGATGCCTCCTCTGGCCCTGGGTATATTTGAGCGCTGCTGCAAGAAAGAAAACATGCTAAAATACCCAGAACTCTACAAGACCTCCCAGAACGCACTGGGTTTCAACACCAAGGTACAACCTCCACCCATTAACCCCGGTCATTATTGCCTTGTGAAAAGGAGACGAGGGGCCTTTCTCATTTATCAATCGTGAGCAGCACGCATTTGGGCGTGTAACATTTGCATAATCTTTTTTTTTTTTTTCACATTTCAACATTTGGGCATTTTACCAAATTTTCAAAGATAAACGAATAATGCCTGCACAATCAAAATGTTTATAGCAGTAGGGACTTAAGGTCCATTTGGAAGTTGGAACTAGGCCCTCTTGGTTCATTTGTTTCCCCCTGTCCCACTGCAGGTGTTCTGGGCTCACTGTCTCAACGGCCTCCTCCATTCTGTCATCCTCTTCTGGCTACCCCTGCTGATCTTCCAACACGGTACGCTGTGTGTTTCTGTTCCGTCTGTCTAGCTGTCTCGGTCCGTTCTAGTATTAAACAGTCCTGCATGTTTGGTTTCTTTTATTCCAGATACTGTGTCTTGGAACGGGAAGACTCCAGACTATCTTCTCTTAGGAAATATGGTTTACACGGTAGGTTGACTGCATGCCCAAAAGAAAGGTCTGGTTTGTTTTTGGATAGCCTTCCCAGCTCTCAATGAAATATCTGAAAACACTTTGGTAAAATTGTTTCTGAATTTAGTATACACACAGTAGCAAGACTTCGATAGAGACACGACACCTCTGATTTTCTATATCCTCATGAAATGTTGCCTGGTAAAGTGACTTGTTTTCTCTCTTCTCCGTCCTCCAGTTTGTGGTGATAACCGTTTGTCTCAAAGCTGGACTGGAGACTTCATCATGGACACTGGTGGGTTCAGTAGGCTTCCCATTTCTGTCATTCAGAATATGACGATGAGAAACAATTGCAAAGTGTGATGTTTTTCCTGACCTGCTCTGTTGCTCCCTCTGTAGTTCAGTCACATAGCCATCTGGGGCAGTGTGTTCCTGTGGGTGTTGTTCTTCTGGCTCTACTCCACCTTGTGGCCAGTTATAGCTATTGCACCAGACATGTCTGGTCAGGTAAAGTACGGATCACTCTATGTTCAACAATATGCATTTGTTGGACAAATATGTTGCACAATAAGCAACACAGAAGCAAACTTACTATTCACGTGTCGAAAGTTTTATGTGTGTGTGTGTGTGTTGCAGGCAGAGATGCTGTTCACCTCAGGAGTGTTCTGGATGAGTCTCCTCTTCATCCCCGTCACCTCACTGCTGTTTGACGTGGCGTTCAGAGTGTGAGTCCAGACCTTAATACGTACAGTACTAGCTTCAGAGGAACAACTACTCTTTACACAGCCCTTTCATTCTATAATATAATTTACATCTCTCTCTTCTCTCTCGCTCTCTCTCGCTCAGGGTAAAGAGGTCTTTCTGGAAGAACCTGGTTGATGAGGTGCAGGAGCTGGAGGCTAAGGCTCAGGACCCTGGAGTAGTTGTTCATGGGAAAAGGTATTTTTATACCATCTAACTGTATTGAGAAAATAAAATTCAAAAAATGTCACATGTGCCAAATACAACAAGTGTAGACCTTACAGTGAAATACTGAATTCAACAGGTGTAGACCTTACAGTGAAATGCTTACTTACAAGCCCTTAACCAACAATGCAGTTTTAAGAAGAAAAAAAAAGTAACAGATAAGATAATAACATAATTAAAGAGCAGCATAATATACCAATAGCGGGGCTATATACAGGGGGTACCGGTACAGAGTCAATGTGGAGGCTATATACAGGGGGTACCGGTACAGAGTCAATGTGGAGGCTATATACAGGGGGTACCGGTACAGAGTCAATGTGGAGGCTATATACAGGGGTACCGGTACAGAGTCAATGTGGAGGCTATATACAGGGGTACCGGTACAGAGTCAATGTGGAGGCTATATACAGGGGTACCGGTACAGAGTCAATGTGGAGGCTATATACAGGGGGTACCGGAACAGAGTCAATGTGGAGGCTATATACAGGGGTACCGGTACAGAGTCAATGTGGAGGCTATATACAGGGGTACCGGTACAGAGTCAATGTGGAGGCTATATACAGGGGGTACCGGGACAGAGTCAATGTGGAGGCTATATACAGGGGGTACCGGGACAGAGTCAATGTGGAGGCTATATACAGGGGGTACCGGGACAGAGTCAATGTGGAGGCTATATACAGGGGATACCGGGACAGAGTCAATGTGGAGGCTATATACAGGGGATACCGGTACAGAGTCAATGTGGAGGCTATATACAGGGGGTACCGGTACAGAGTCAATGTGTGCATGCTTTTTGTTTGTCTGATGTACTCTTCTCTCTCTGTGTGTGTGTGTAGCTTGTCAGAGAGAGCTCAGCTCCTGAAGAACAGCATATCGTCGGCATACAGCACAGAGTCCGTCCCTCAGAACATGCTACGTAAGTCACACACCTTACAGAATGTGGGGCTTCACACTTGTCCTCTTCCTTCTGTAGTACAGTAAAAGATCACCATCTATTACAGTGTCTAAACCCAGAAGGCACAACATCACAAAACGTCCGCTTGCGAAACAGACCAAACAGACCAGGCCGGGGTTTGAGAAGTCAATCAGAGAAGTGTAAAATTCATCCTATAGGCACAACCAAGATTGGAGCCAATGTCTTAAGTAGTTGAACATGTTATTACTCCAACCTCGTGAAAGTGACAAACTGACATGTTTTTCTTTTAGTCAAAAAACAACTATATGTTGAAGGAGTGCCTTTGATATTGATGGCCTGCACATGGGATAGATAGAAGACCGTTAGACTCGATGACGTGCTTCTACGCATGAGCTTTCCTAGCCAACGTCGCCATGACATCGCCTACAAGTGTGTTCGGGGATTTCTATTGGAGAATCCGTTTGTCTAACTTCATACTGTACCGTCTTTGACAACACTGACTACATTTCCCACAATGCCATTTGTCCCTCCCTCACTGCCTCCATACACATGCAGGCATGGAGGGGGTGAGATTGTCGTTGTCACTCGAGGTGTGAAGGTTAGTGAGCCCCTCACAAGGTTGGATCTGTGTAAAGTAGGTAAACTTCCCTGGAGTCATAGAGCTTTGACAGTGGTTAGAATCGTCCCTGTAGTTTGAATAGATGGACCTGTGGGCTAGAAGAATAGAAATTGTTCTTAATATGAGAAGAAACTATTGTGTAGGATATGTATTGTGTTAGGATATACACTATACAGTGGCTTGTGAAAGTATTCACCCCCTTGGCATTTTTCCTATTTTGTTGCCTTACAACCTGGAATTAAAATAGATTTTGGGGGGGTTTGTATCATTTGATTTACACAACATACCTACCACTTTGGAGTTACAAAATATGTTTTATTGTGAAACAGACAAAAAAAAATAAACTTGAGCGTGCATAACTATAACTACCCCTCCAAAGTCAATACTTTGTAGAGCCAACTTTTGCAGCAATTACAGCTGCAAGTCTCTTGGGGTATGTCTCTATAAGCTTGGCACATCTAGCCACTGGGCGTTTTGCCAATTCTTCAAGGCAAAACTGCTCCAGCTCCTTCAAGTTGGATGGGTTCCGCTGATGTACAGCAATCTTTAAGTCATACCACAGATTCTCAATTGGATTGAGGTCTGGGCTTTGACTAGGCCATTCCAAGACATTTTAAATGTTTCCCCTTAAACCACTCAAGTGTTGCTTTAGCAGTATGCTTAGGGTCATTGTCCTGCTGGAAGGTGAACCTCCGTCCCAATCTCAAATCTCTGGAAGACTGAAACAGGTTTCCCTCAAGACTTTCCCTGTATATAGCACCATCCATCATTCCTTCAAATCTGACCAGTTTCCCAGTCCATGCCGATGTAAAAACATCCCCACAGGTTGATGCTGCCACCAGCATGCTTCACTGTGGGGATGGAGTTCTCGGGGTGATGTGAGTTGTTGGGTTTGCACCAGACATAGCGTTTTGCTTGATGGCCAAGAAGCTCAATTTTAGTCTCATCTGACCAGAGTACCTTCTTCCATATGTGTGAGGAGTCTCCCACAGGCCAAACATCTTTGCTTATTTTTTTCTGTACCACTTTTCCATTTTAATGTTTTTGTATTCTTTGAAACAAGTTAATTTTTTTTCACTTCACCACTTTGGACTATTTTGTGTATGTCCATTACATGAAATCCAAATAAAAATCCATTTAAATTGCAGGTTGTAATGCAAATCTTTTGGGGGGGGGAAATGCCAAGGCGGGTGAATACTTTTGCAAGGCACTGTATATACAAAAGTATGTGGACATCCCTTCAAATTAGTGGATTCGGGTATTTCAGCCACACCCATTGCTGACAGATGTATAAAATCGAGCACACCGCCATGCAATCTCCATAGACAAACATTGGCAGTAGAATGGACATACTGAAGAGGTCAGTGACTTTCAACATGGCACCGTCATAGGATACCACCTTTCCAACAAGTCAGTTTGTAAAATTTCTACCCTGCTGTATTTGTGAAGTAGAAACGGCTCAGACGCGAAGTGTTAGGCCACACAAGCTCACAGAACGGGAACAGCGGGTGCTGAAGCGCGTAGCGCGTAAAAATCGTCTCGGTTGCAACATTCACTACCGAGTTCCAAACTGCCTCTTGATGCAATTTCAGCACAAGAACTGTTCGTCGGGAGCTTCATGAAATGGGTTTCCATGGCCAAGCAGCCACACACAGCCTGAGATCATCATGCGTAATGCCAAGTGTCGGCTAGAATGGTGTAAAGCTCTCCGCCATTGGACTCTGGGGCAGTTCTCTGGAGTGATAAATCACGATTTACCATCTGGCAGTCTGACGGACAAATCTGGGTTTGGTGGATGCCAAGAGAACGCTACCTACCCTAATGCATAGTACCAACTGTAAAGTTTGATGGAGGAGGAATAATGGTCTGGGGCTGTTTTTCAAGGTTCAGGCAAGGCCCCTTAGTTCCAGTGAAGGGAAATCTTAACGCTAGAGCATACAATGACATTCTATATGATTATGTGCTTACAACTTTGTGGCAACAGTTTCGGGAAGGCTCTTTCCTGTTTCAGTATGACAATGTCCCCATGCACAAAGCGAGGTCCATACAGAAATGCTTTGTTGAGATCGGTGTGGAAGAACTGGCCTGCACAGAGCCCTGACCTCAACCCCATCTGAACACTTTTGGGATTAATTGAAATGGCAACTGCGAGCTAGGCCTAATCGCTCGACCTCACTAATGCTCTTGTGGCTGAATGGAAGCAAGTCCCTGCAGCAATGTTCCAAAGTCTAGAAGAGTGGATGCTGTTATAGCAGCAAAGGGGGGACCAACTCCTTATTCATGCACATGATTTTGGAATGTTCGACAAGCAGGTGTCCACATACCTTTGGTCATGTAGTGTACAGTGCATTCAGAAAGTATTCAGACCCCTTGACTTTTTCCCCATTTGTTACGTTACAGCCTTATTCTAAAATGTATTTAAATTGTTGTTTTTTTCCCCTCATTACACACACTACCCCATATTGACAAAGCAAAAACAGGTTTTTAGAAATGTTTGCTAATCTATTAAAAATAAAAACTGAAATATCACATTTACATAAGTATTCAGACCCTTTACTCAGTACTTTGTTGAAGCACCTTTGGCAGCGATTACAGCCTCCAGTCTTCTTGGGTATAACGCTACAAGCTTGGCACACCTGTATTTGGGGAGTTTCTCCCATTTCTTCTCTGCAGATCCTCTCAAGCTCTTTCAAGTTTGATTGGATATTTTCAGGTCTCTCCAGAGATGTTAGATTGGGTTCAAGTCCGGGGACTGGCTGGGCCATTCAAAGAAAATTCAGAGACTTGTCCCAAAGCTACCACTGCGTTGTCCTGTTGGAAGGTGAGAACCTTTGACCCAGACTGAGGTCCTGAGCACTCTAGAACAGGTTTTCATCAAGGTTCTCTCTGTACTTTGCTCCGTTCATCTTTCCCTCGATCCTGACTAGTCTCCCAGTCGCTACCGCTGAAAGACCACCCCACATCATTATGCGGCGTTCACCATACTTCACTGTAGGGATGGTGCCAGGTTTCCTACAGACGTGACGCTTGGCGTTCAGGCCAAAGAGTTAAATCTTAGTTTCATCAGACCAGAAAATCTTGTTTCTGATGGTCTGAGAGTCCTTTAGGTGCCTTTTGTCAAATTCCAAGCGGGCTGTCATGTACCTTTTTACTGAGGAGTGTCTTCCGTCTACTGTAAAGGTTTGATTGGTGGGGTGCTGCATAGGTCGTTGTCCTTCTGGAAGGTTCACCCATCTACACAGAGGAACTCTGGAGCTCTGTCAGAGTGACCATCGGGTTCTTAATCCCTGACCAAGGCCCTTCTCCCCCGATTGCTCAGTTTGGCTGGGCAGCCAGCTCTAGTAAGAGTCTTGGTGGTTCCAAACTTCTTCCATTTAAGAATGATGGAGGCCACTGTGTTCTTGGGGACCTTCAACGCTGCAGATGTTTTTTGGTACCCTTCCCCAGATCTGTTGCTTGACAAAATCCTGTCTCGGAGCTCTACTGACAATTCCTTCAACCTCATGGCTTGGTTTATGGTCTGACAGGCACTGTCAACTGTGGGACCTTATATAAATCAAATCAAATCAAATTTTATTTGTCACATACACATGGTTAGCAGATGTTAATGCGAGTGTAGCGAAATGCTTGTGCTTCTAGTTCCGACAATGCAGTAATAACGAACAAGTAATCTAACTAACAATTCAAAAAAAAACTACTGTCTTATACACAGTGTAAGGGGATAAAGAATATGTACATAAGGATATATGAATGAGTGGTACAGAGCAGCATAGGCAAGATACAGTAGATGATATCGAGTACAGTATATACATATGAGATAAGTATGTAAACCAAGTGGCATAGTTAAAGTGGCTAGTGATACATGTATTACATAAGGATGCAGTCGATGATATAGAGTACAGTATCAACGTATGCATATGAGATGAATAATGTAGGGTAAGTAACATTATATAAGGTAGCATTGTTTAAAGTGGCTAGTAATATATTTACATCATTTCCCATCAATTCCCATGATTAAAGTGGCTGGAGTAGAGTCAGTGTCATTGACAGTGTGTTGGCAGTAGCCACTCAATGTATAGACAGGTGTGTGACTTTCCAAATCATGTCATATCAATTACATTTACCACAGGTGGACTGCAATCAAGTTGTAGAAATATCTCAAGGATGATCAATGGAAACAGGATGAACCTGAGCTCAATTTCAAGTCTCATAGCAAAGGGTCTGAATACTTATGTAAATAAGGTCTTTCTAAAAAACTTTTTGCTTTTTCATTATTGTGTGTAGATTGATGAGGAAAACAATTTAATTTAATCAATTTTAGAATAAGGCTGTAACAAAATGTGGAAAAAGTCAAGGTGTCTGAATACTTTCTGAAGGCACTGTGTAGGTAGCTGCTGGATCCCTCCCCAGTCTGACTCATCCATCACATCCTGTGTTAGACATTTACCTTCACCTAATATTGAGTTATTAGATCTATATGTCTAATTTAGCTGTGGGTTGTTGTTCTAACTGTCCTGGATTTCTGATAATGTAGTGTGTGATAATGTACTATGTGCAGTAGTGCTTCACGTGTAGCCTGGTTTTTATAGAGGGGAAGGGAACAAAGTTTGCTACAGGATTTGTGTGTGTTCGAGTTGACTGCACCTGTGGTGAATTGTGGGTAAATTGTGACAGACTTACTGATCTACAAATAATAATGAGTAGTTATTTATTGTAGACCAGTCAGTAGGCTGTCGGCTGAACAAGCCCTTTGAGATGGGTGGGGTTATACATCCTTATTTCGAAACTCTCACTAGGTAGTCAGCGTGAGATTTTGTAATGGCGTCTGAGATTTTTATATATAAGTATCATGTGCTTGTTTTCCCTTAGACGGCTATGCCTTCTCTCAGGAGGAAAACGGAGCGGTGTCACAGTCTGACTTGATCCGGTCGTACGACACCACCAAGCAGAGGCCTGCTCAGCCCCAGTGGTGAAGCCTCTCCCCTTCCCCTCAGCGATGCCCTCCTATCACATGCTGCACTCAGCCATCCCCATTGGAGGAGGTTGACAGGAAGTCACCTCACGAAGTGTGGCCGGTCAACTTCCACCAGAAAGTCTGGAGTGAAGACCCCGTCCAGAAACAACCCCCAAAACCCATAACCTCCTGAGAAACTTCTGTTGATCTGAGAAGACTGGAAAGGTGTCAGCAATATGGGGCAAATTCCCCTCGAGGGGCAGTGGTATGTATGTCATATTGGTTATACCTGACCTATCTTTCAGATCTACTGAAGTGCAGAGGAGGTAGGAGGTGGAGCTAAGGGCTGTTTCTGGAATGCACTGAAGAGAGAAAAAAAATAACATTGCAAGATGACATTTACAGAAAGTGTTTTCACTGTTGGTTTGTCCCCAAGCACTGACTTTTTAATGTGTCTTTGTCCTGAAGACTTGACCTGTTTTTATATTTGTATGTGGAAGAGTTCCCAGTCTAAGCAACGGGTGGCCTTGGAAGAGGGAACGTCTCATATTTTATTTTTTGGTGTGGCATAAGACCAAACTCGAACAAGATGTACGTGCCACATAAAGAGCCGTGTTGGACCAAAACGATCCACGAATCATCCCTAAACCTGAAATTTGTAAGAGAATGGGAAACCCTGTGATGTTGCTTGCCAAAGAGTAATGTGTGTAACCAATGGGGGTTTGAATGTAGTCTATGATGATTGAATGCCATTTGCATTCAATCATTTGCACTCCAGAATGATACCGCGAGTAAGCACTACGGGTTAAGACTTGATGATGGGCTTCTCATTTTAAGATTATATCTCTGAAAGATTCCTTGCATTCCATGTTTCTCTCTAGTCAATCCATCCCAACAGTGCCTTTCAGAGAGTTTCTCTCATGCAGTAGTGTAATGCTATAGCGTGTGTGTGCATGTGTTTCTTCGTCTTCTGCATGGTTTAAAATCCGGCCATGGCTCTGTTTCACTGCAAATGTTCTCTCACTGACCGGGAAAAAGAAGAATGCGTTAATTTGTTCATTTGAATTGTATCTATGTTGTGTGAGGGATGAATGTTTCCGAGTATTTCTGGGGAAACAGAAATAAAAGCTGGAATCTACCTTGGCTTTTGTTCAGAGAACATTTTTTTTTATTAATGTGTTCTTATGTTCCTTGAGTCAAAAAGAAGAATTCATAATTTAACAAGTTTACTTTTTCTATAACTTATTTAATATTTCATTCTCAGATGCATTAAAGGGACTACTGAATAAAACCACTGCAACACTCAAATGCAACCTTTCTTCTAGTCTGTGCACTCAAGATTTCTTTGCTCACACTTTTCACAGATATTTTGAAACACTATAACAATAACGATGAGTATACAAGTGTACCTCACTCACATATCTGTATAAGCAGTGTGTGCTTATTGAATTGGAGGTATGCTGAGCTTCTACAGGATGTGGCAATGTCCAACCACATGTTTAGCCCAGAACCTGTACCAGAGTAGTTTAGTTTCACTTTTGTAGTGTGAACATTCATTGTTCGTTTTTCTCAAGTGCGTACAAGCATTGAACGAAACAATGTAAATTGTCCCCCACGAATGATGCAGCGCCCCCCTTGGGCCAATCAGTGTAATTTTGTAAATGGCGGATCTCTACTGCAAGACCCATTCACCCAAGTTGAATCAAAATCAGGCCAGTAGTGTCTGATATATTACGTGGGTTAGCTAGACTCATCCCTGAGCAAGTGTGCCATTTTTTCTTTTCGGAGTCAAATAGATCAAGAGATATAAACATGTGCCTGTTATAGCGCCACCATTTGGTCGATATGATTGTTCTTGCACATGTTGAGGCTTGACAGTGTTTGCAACATGTGTACCAAATTGTTACAATACCAAAATCTGACTGATTTATGTGCCAGACCACGCCCACATGAATGTTTATTGGTTAATAGTCTGCAAAATATTGCATTGAAAGACCTACAGTGAGGGGGGAAAGTATTTGATCCCCTGCTGATTTTGTACGTTTGCCCACTGACAAAGAAATGATCCGTCTATAATTTTAATGGTAGGTTTATTTGAAAAATGAGAGACAGAACAACAACAACAAAATCCAGAAAAACACATGTCAAAAATGTTATAAATTGATTTGCATTTTAATGAGGGAAATAAGTATTTGACCCCCTCTCAATCAGAAAGATTTCTGGCTCCCAGGTGTCTTTTATACAGGTAACGAGCTGAGATTAGGAGCACACTCTTAAAGGGAGTGCTCCTAATCAGCTCGTTACCTGTATAAAAGACACCTGTCCACAGAAGCAATCAATCAATCAATGAATCAGATTCCAAACTCTCCACCATGGCCAAGACCAAAGAGCTCTCTAAGGATGTCGGGGACAAGATTGTAGACCTACACAAGGCTGGAATGGGCTACAAGACCATCGCCAAGCAGCTTGGTGAGAAGGTGACAACAGTTGGGGCGATTATTCGCAAATGGAAGAAACACAAAATAACTGTCAATCTCCCTCGACCTGGGGCTCCATGCAAGATCTCACCTCGTGGAGTTGCAATGATCATGAGAACGGTGAGGAATCAGCCCAGAACTACACGGGAGGATCTTGTCAATGATCTCAAGGCAGCTGGGACCATAGTGTCGTGTCTCTGGCTATGCCGGATTAAGTGATATTACATGCTATTCTATAAAATAATTTATCCGTAATTAATATTACCTGATTGAGCTAATCATGTAAATGTAATTAACTAGAGAGTCGGGGCACCACGAAATGAAATTTATAGAGCTGTTATCTTCCGAATAAACTCTTAAAGACCTAGTAATATTTTACATCAATAGCAGTCAATATTAATCGTCACCTTAATTCAGTCTCATCTGAAAGTTGTAAATTCTTGTTTATCTTCACGAACCCTGGGTAACAAGTTGAATCAGCAATACAATATTGAGTTTAATTATTTATTTACTAAATACCTAACTAATCACACAGAATTACACATACACATAATTAGTTATAGTTTGATTAAAAATTACGTCATAAAGGAAAACGTCCCTAGCGGGCAAAACAGATGACAGCTTGTTACACAAAAGAAAAGGGGCTGGGTTTGAGTGAAAGAGCGGGAAGACTGAGTAACAAAGGAAGAAGCTGTGCTATCGTAAATACAGTATCTTATGCATTCTAAATTACCGGCCATTTGGAAAAGGAAAATGCAATAAATATTTACTCTGAGCTGCGCTTCAGTAGGTTGGTGGTAGATGGAAGGCCGTGTTGCCAAACCGAGTCCTTTGTCCTTTGAAGAATGTCTCTGGTGGTCAATTGGATACGTTGTAGTAACGTCATTGTGTGATAGACGGGATACTCTGTCTGTTCCTTCCTCACCCTTGTTTGCAGCTGCTGTTGCAAACTCAACGGCTAGGAGGTATCACTTCTGTAGTGAATAAGAGTTCAAAGTTCATACCATTCGCAACCAAAGCTCACGCTGACGTTGGCTTTGTTCTGTAGTTATTATCTGAACCATTCTGACATCGGACCGTTGTCCTCACATCCTCGGAACAGGAGGTTATATTGTTGTCAAGGCTTTATATAGGAAGGGAGAGGAGGACGTGTTTGAAAAGTTTTATAACCCATGTCTCTTCACAGGGGACACTGATTGAGAAGAGCCCTAACCTTATGAAAACCCAAATCTCATATTTTAGAAGCTAAAATCACATTTCATCCTGAATCATTTCATATTCAAACATTTAAATTGAACAACAATTCCATGTGAATCCGATAACTCAGATGTGTAGACTTTCCACTGTAGAGTTTATGTCATCTTATCATTGATGAGAAATCCTCAGATGACAACCGAACTGACATCATATCATTATGTACCACCGCATATGTTCAATTGGTCGGATTACCAGAATACAGTTCATTTTCCCCCACCTTCTGATGTTCCCAGGTTTGCAAATGAAACATCAGTAGGGTAGAGAGAGGAAAAAGGGGGAAGAGGTATTTATGACTGTCATAAACCTACCCCCAGGCTAACGTCATGACAATAGCCACCAAGAAAACAATTGATAACACACTACACCGTGAAGGAATGAAATCCTGCAGCGCCCGCAAGGTCCCCCTGCTCAAGAAAGTTTGAAGTTTGCCAATGAACATCTGAATGATTCAGAGGACAACTGGGTGAAAGTGTTGTGGTCAGATGAGACTAAAATGGAGATCTTTGGCATCAACTCAACTAGCCGTGTTTGGAGGAGGAGGAGTGCTGCCTATGACCCCAAGAATACCATTCCCACTGTCAAACATGGAGGTGGAAACATTATGCTTTGGGGGTGTTTTTCTGCTAAGGGGACAGGACAACTTCACCACATCAAAGGGACGGACGGGGCCATGTACCGTCAAACCTTGGGTGAGAACCTCCTTCCCTCAGCCAGGGCATTGAAAATGGGTCGTAGATGGGTATTCCAGCATGACAATGACCCAAAACACACGGCCAAGGCAACAAAGGAGTGGCTCAAGAAGAAGCACATTAAGGTCCTGGAGTGGCATAGCCAGTCTCCAGACCTTAATCCCATAGAAAATCTGTGGAGGGAGCTGAAGGTTTGAGTTGCCAAATGTCAGCCTCGAAACCTTAATGACTTGGAGAATATCTGCAAAGAGGAGTGGGACAAAATCCCTCCTGAGATGTGTGCAAACCTGGTGGCCAAATACAAGAAACGTCTGACCTCTGTGATTGCCAACAAGGATTTTGCCACCAAGTACTAAGTCATGTTTTGCAGAGGGGTCAAATACTTATTTCCCTCATTAAAATGCAAATCAATTTATAATATTTTTGACTTGTTTTTTTAAATTTTTGTTGTTATTCTGTCTCTCACTGTTCAAATAAACCTACAATTAAAATTATAGACTGATAATTTCTTTGTCAGTGGGCAAATGTAAAAAATCAGCAGGGGATCAAATACTTTTTTCCCTCACTGTATGTCCATAGATGCCACATATCAAGTTTTGTGCAGATCGGCCATACGGTGCCAGATGAGTAGCATTTTAACCTTTTGAAACTAGGGGGCACTATTTTTATTTTTGGAAAAATAACGTTCCCAAAGTAAACCGCCTATTTCTCAGGACCAGAATATGCTAGAATATGCATATAATTGACAGTTTAGGATAGAAAACACTCTAAAGTTCCCAAAACTGTCAAAATATTGTCTGTGAGTATAACAGAACTGATATTGCAGGTGAAACCCTGAGGAAAATCCAATCAGGAAGTGCCTCTTATTTTGAAACCGTTGTGTTCCTATGCACCCCTATTGGTCATTGAAAGGGATATCAACGAGACTCCTTTTTCTACGTATTCCCTAAGGTGTCTATAGCATTTTGACGTCGTTTCAGGCCTTTATGTTGAAGAATGAGCATAAACGACTATATTGCGTAAGTGGCCAGCTGAGGGCTCTGAGTGATTCTTGCGTAAAAGACAGAGGTAGTCATTTTTCCTCTCGCTCCTACTGAAAAGCCAATTGTCCTGGTTGATATATTATCGAATAGATATTTGAAAAACACCTTGAGGATTGATTCTGAAAAATGTTTGCCATGTTTCTGTCGATATTATGGACATAATTTGGAGAAAAAAATGTGGCTTTGTCGTGACCGCTATTTCCGGTGGATTTCGCAACAAAACGTGACCAACAAACGGGGGTATTTTGGGTATAAAAATTATCTTTATGGAACAAAAGGAACATTTGCTGTCTAACTGGGAGTCTCGTCAGTGAAAACATCCGAAGATCATCAAAGGTAAACGGTTAATTTGATTGCTTTTCTGATTTTCGTGACCAAGCTTCCTGCTGCTAGCTGGACATAATGCTATGCTAGGCTAACAATAAACTTACACAAATGCTTGTCTTGCTTTGGCTGTAAAGCATCATTTCAAAATCTGAGATGACAGGGTGATTAACAAAAGGCTAAGCTGTGTTTCACTATATTTCACTTGTGATTTCATGAATATGAATATTTTCTAGTAATTTTTTTTGACCGGATCCGGGATGGGTAGTTCCAAGAGGTTTTAAGTGTTTTAAACAAAATTCAAAATGCCGGAAAATCCACCACATATCAAGTTTTGTGCAGATCGGCCATACGGTGCCAGAAGAGTAGCATTTTAAGTGTTTTAAACAAAATTATAAATGCCGGAAAATCCGGCAAAAACGGGGTGAGGGGTGTGACTTTTCAAAGTTTGTATTTTCAACCTCTTGTTATAGCGCCACCATCTGGTCAATTTTATAAATGCTGGATATCTATGTGACGACGTATCATTCACATAAGTTTTGTCAAAATTGGGCCAGTACTGTTTGAAATATTGCGTGTGACTAACGTATGAATGTACTAACGGATGGAGACCGGTCCACAGTCCCCTCCCTAATTTTATTGTTGTGGACAATGAAGCGGCCTTCTCAAAACTTAAGTACATTCATCAATACTGAAAAAATGGAAATACAACTATCGAAAGGTGCAGAATTATGGGTGATTACTCTTCTTTTATGCATATTTCAGCAAACAATTTGATACACATCAAATTTTATTCCTGATAAGCATATTGTGTGCAGGATTCATTCACTGTTTTCATCACAATCCAACTGCATGTATTCAGTTGAGAGGCTTGTCTGCTCATAGGTTTGTGTTCCACTGAAGCAGAAACACAATCCACATAACAGATAAGAAAAGGTAATACAGTGGTGGAACACAACTGGTATGAATGTCTAGGCCTCAACCCAAACCAAAGCTCTGCCATGTTGGAGATAATGACTTCATTCTCTGCATTGTCTGCAATGTTGTAAAACAATTCCTAGAAATTAGACAGTCCCCTTTGCTAGGTCTTTCTCTGTATTGTATCTGTTTCAGACCTACTACGGAAAAAGACATGAATCATTTTGTGCAGTAGTATTTACTGACTGCCGGAAACAGTGAACACATTTGCAATCTTTTTTTCTTATGATGAAAACGTGTTGGTATTCTATGAAGAGAACGCTTTACAGTACATTTTGTATTTATTGATGACAATTGTATTTTAAAGTTTTGCAAAAGGTGGTTTAAGATATACAGCCCAGGTACAAAAGCAAGACATTCTGAAAATGTGATTAAAGCATTAGAACATTGTTGTTCTGCCATAGGTACGTTTAACGACAGTCCATAAAAATGCCTCTACGCCATTTAGAAAAATTGTAAAGTTGTGAATTGTAAAGTTTTGAAAAACAATCAGCATCCTTTTTTTCTCCTTCATTATGCTTCGACAGACAATACAATGATGCTCAGATGGGGTTTCTAGTTGTTTTTCTTCCTCACAACATTATAGCCTCCTGTCATGGCAGTGAGAGCTAAGCTACCCACATCTGTCCTTGAACCTTCCATGGTGAATACTTCATCCTGGCTACAGTTATATCAAGGCTACACCTGGGGACAGATACCTGGGGACAGATACCTGGCGACAGACACCTGGGGACAGAATAGAACTGTCACCGATGTTGACATTTTGACCTGTACAGGGACCTATCCTGACCCCTGAAAGCTAAGTAGCAGGATTTTTAGACAGGAGACAACAGAGACAGTTTCACTTTCACTTTTTATTTGTTTTAATCAATGTGCAACTAGATATATAAAACATATATAAAACATATTCCACTGGAAATTCAGCTAAAGTCACAAACATTTCATAATTCCCTTTTGTTAACAAAAACAATTATGAATTCCTGTTTTTACTAACATGAGTGGCGCAGCGGTCTAAGGCACTGCATCTCAGCGCAACAGGTGTCACTACAGTCTCTGGTTGGAATCCAGACTATACCACATCCGTCCGTGAATCGGAGTCCCAAAGGGCGGCGCACAATTGGGCCAGCGTCGTCCGGGTTTGGCCGTCATTGTAAATAAGAATTTGTTCATTAACTGACTTGCCTAGTTGAATAAAGGTTCAATAAACATGTACACACAGGGATGTTTATTTGGTAACTTCATTGCTATTTAAGCTTCTACACCCAAAATATTTTCATTATTATTTTATGAAAATGAAGGCACTGTTAAAGGACTAAAGAATAATTGAACAAAGTGGTAAACAAAAGTAAGTTTCCAAAGCTGTAACAACTAAAACATTGGTAAGTGTTTCCCTGGATTTTTTTTGTAGCAATGGTGGCAAGGTCGCAGAGGGACCTAAAAAACGTTTTTTAGAACGAAGGTCCGTTCTGGGGACTTTTCAAAAGTATTCTACTCCAAAATGAATAAAAATGCAATTATGCTGTCACCATCTAAAATATAAATACCCCCTCCAGAAATGATCTAATAACATATTGGTTCATATTAGCAAGCAGGTGTGCTATTTATCAATAACAAGTTTTACCTGTAGCTGATGATTTAGTGGCTATATCATTAGCTAGATCACAAAGTATAAACCTTAACTTATTGCTACTTAGCAATGTATTGATGAATTGAATGTCCCCGAAAAAAAAACATTCCACTGGCACTCATTCAAGTTACATATAGCATCGGACTCCCCTATGCATTCAACGCCATTGGCGAGCTCTAAAACAGATCATCCCAGCTGTTGCTAAAAACTCTGGTTTTAATAGGGTGCAGTCCGCACATTTTCTGGAGTTCAGAAATAAAATGTAGATGCACTAGAAAGCTGTGATCCTCCTCTTTTTAACAGTAGTCATCAAAGCTGAATGTTGTGCAATGACTGGGGCATGCAAGTTTCTTTCCTTGTGGCACTCTCAATTTGAAAGCGCCTCAAGATAAATATTATTTTCTCACATAGAATGCGACAAGTTGACCAATTGAATAGGTAAACTATTCCACAATGGGGTTGTCTGATTTTGCAGTTGATTACTTATGTTGTTGGAAAAATGTATGTGGACCAAAGAAATTCATTATAATAAAAAAAATTGGAAAAACCAAAGCTGCAAGGGCACAGCTCCGCCTGGCTCTCATTAGGTTCATAGGTGCCAGGTTTCAGATGTGTCTGGAACAGGCCCAATTTTACACTGAGGCAAGTGTGCCAGCTCCACTTCTTTGTGTCTTGAAAATCATAGCTATTATGACACCTGCTATTATGACACCTGCTACTCCTACAATAATTAATGTTATTCCAATAGCATTTCCCACGGTTCCCCCTACAGTAGCTACTAAATACACCCCTCCTATGAATAACAGAGTAGCACCAAGAAATATCACAAAGAACATCTTCTTTCTCCTCCCCTTCTCTACTCCCTCCTGTCTTATTCTTTGCTCTATGATTCTTTCCTGCTCCTGCCTCTGCTTTTCTTCCTCCGCTTTCCTCTTCTCCTCCTCCTCTTTGATCTTTTTCTGAGCCTTCTCATACATGTCATTGGTGTAGTAATTTCCGCCATTGTTCTCCACCATGTCTTTGATCTTCTCCAGAAGCTCTGTAACCTGAGTGGGGTCTTTATCGTTGTTATTGAACGAGTGATACCTGCCCCCGCAGGTGTTGAGAAGTTTCTGTACATCCTTGGACTTTCTCAGAACGTTGACTACTTCTTGACCATTCAGCTGATCTTTACAGGTGAACAGCAAGAGGGTGTGCAATGAAGCGTCCTCTCCAAAGTTCTCCTGGATCCACTTTACGGTGTTCCTCTCCTCCTCTGTGAACCTCCCCCCCAGCCTGATCACCAGCAGGAATGCGTGGGGTCCCGGAACAGACAAGTTGACACACTCCCCTACTGTCTTTTTCACTTCTTCATCTGTCTTCACTGTGTCGAAGATGCCAGGAGTGTCAACAATATGCACCCGCATCCCACAAACCTCTCCAATTGTTTTGTAACACTTGTCTGTCACAGAATTAAGAGAGGCATTCACTTCAAACACCTTTTTCCCCAGGATGGTGTTTCCGGTTGCACTCTTCCCTGCTCCAGTCTTACCCACCAGAACAATCCTAAACAAATCTAAAAAGACAGGACTGTTCACTACAAGATGTTCTGTTGTTTTATTCTTCCTTAGAGAGGTACAGTGCATTCGGGAAAGTATTCAGACCCCTTGACCTTTTCCACATTTTGTTATGTTACAGCATTTTAATTACTTTTTTTTCCCTCATCAATCTACATCAATCTACACACCGTAATGACAAAGCAAAAACTGTTTTTTTTGTTTTGTTTTTTTGCCAATGTATTTTCAAATAAAAAAACTGAAATATCACATTTACATAAGTATTCAGACCCTTTACGCAGTACTTTGTTGAAGCACCTTTGCTAGCGATTAAAGCCTAGAGTCTTCTTGGGAATGGCGCTACAAGCTTGGCACACCTGTATTTGGGGAGTTTCTCCCATTCTTCTCTGCAGATCATCTCAAGCTCTGTCAGGTTGGATGGGGTGTGTTGCTGCACAGCTATTTTCAGGTCCCTACACAGATCTTCAATCGGTTTCAAGGCTCTGGCTGGGCCACTCAAGGATATTAAGATACTTTTCCCGAAGCCATTCCTGCGTTGTCTTGGGGGAGTGCTTAGGGTCATTGTCCTGTTGGAAGGTGAACCTTCGCCCCAGTCTGAGGTCCCTAGAGGTCTGGAGTAGGTTTTCATCAAGATTCTATCTGTACTTTGCTCCATTCATCATTCCCTTGATCCTGACTGGTCTCGCAGTCCCTGCCGTTGAAAAACAACCCCACAGCATGATGCTGCCACCAATATTTATGTATTTTTTATTTAACCAGGTAGGCCAGTTGAGAACAAGTTCTCATTTACAACTGCGACCTGGCCAAGATAAAGCAAAGCAGTGCGACATAAACAACAACACAGAGTTACACATAAACAAACATACAGTCAATAACACAAAAGAAAAGAAAGATATGCTTCACCGTGGTGATGGTGCCAGGTTTCCTCTACACGTGACGCTTGGCATTCAGGCCAGAAAGTTCAATCTTGGTTTCATCAGACCAGAGAATCTTGTTTCTTATGGTCTAAGAGTCCTTTAGGTGCCTTTTGGCAAACTCCAAGTGGGCCGTCATGTGCCTTTTACTGAGGAGTGGCTTCCATCTGGCCACTCTGCCATAGAGGCCTGATTGGTGGAGCGCTGCAAAGATGGTTGTGCTTCTTTCTGGAAGATTCTCCCATCTCCACAGAGGAACTCTGAACCTCTGTCAGAGTGACCATCAGGTTCTTGGTCACCTCCCTGACCAAGGTCCTTCTCCCCTGATTGCTCAGTTTGGCCGGGCAGCCAGCTCTAGGAAGAGTCTTGGTGGTTCCAAACTTCCACTGAGGCCACTGTGTTCTTTGGGACCATCAATAATGCATAATTCCTTCGACCTTATGGCTTGGTTTTTGCTCTGACATAGACTGTCAACTGTGGGACCTTATACAGACAGGTGTGTGCTTTTCCAAATCATGTCCAATCAATTGCATTTACCACAGGTGGATTCCAAGTTGTAGAAACATCTCAAGGATGATCAATGGAAACAGGATGCAACTGAGCTCATTTTTGCGTCTCATAGCAAAGGGTCTGAATACTTATGTAAATTAGTTATTTAAGTTTTTAATTTTAATAAATTTGCAAAATAAATCTAAACCTGTTTTCACTTTGTCATTATGGGGTATTGTGTGCAGATTGATAATTGATTTTAGGATCAGACCAACGTAACAAAATGTGGAAGAAGTCCAGGCGTCTGAATACTTTCCGAATGCGATGTAGATTGAGTATAGATCTGAATCGGCTCAGTTGATGGAAATGGGAAATATCAAAGTCCTTATAATCTGGGGTGGTATTTTTGGAGATTAATTAACTCACCAGTAGAGGAGGTCTTGTCTTGGGTTACCAAGGGAACAACTGAATGGTGTAAGATAAAATAATACACAGTGAGACATTTTTTTTATGATTGGCAATAGGAAAAAACAAGAATAACTCATTATATCCAGCAATCATTTTAAGTGGACCACAAAAAAATATAAAATACTTAGGATGCTTAATTAAGTGACAACAAACAACACATATATATAAAGGTAACGTTATCCTATTACTGAACAATATGAAAGCAGATCTAATTCTATGGAACAATTTTCACATCAAGTATATCTTACAAGTAGAATAAACCTCGTCAGAATGGCATGGCTCCCAATGTTTTTACATGTATTCTCTGTAATACCAATTACCCCACCTGGGATATTCTTTAAAAAGTATACTCAGTCATAACAGAGGTTATATGGGCAAATAAAACTCATAGAATAAAAAAAGGGAAATGGTGGTTTTAATTTTGCAGGTTTGGAATTGTATCATCTCGCCACCCAGGGCTTTTACTTGCAACATATCGTTAAACGCACTAAAGAGGAACAACGGGTACATATTTTCATGCATCTGTTTTCAAAGGATAAACCTAAGAACATGACCAACTTCATAGTTAATAACGCTAAAACAATATGGGATAAAATGAAACGTATTCTACAAGTACCAATATCACTCCCTGAAAACACAACTCTATGGAACAGCCCTTGGATAGCTATTCAGAATTCATAGATAACTTGGCCCGCGTGGAAATTAAAGGAATGGATACCATAAATTACTTGGTAAAAGGAAATACATTTATTTCCAAAACAGAATTAAGAAGCCATTTTGGATTGACCAATGTAGATATTTTAAAATACATGCAATTTAAAAGTGTAATATCAAGATATACTTTATGTGAAAATTGTCTTTTGGACATCAGAGCAATCTTGAGGGAATCCTATTTGAGCCAGAAAGGGATGTTCATATGATAAGTAAACTGTACAACTACCAAGACATAAAAATATCTGATATTGGCACAAATTGGAGGGAATGCTGAAAATAACGAACGAGATTACAGCAAACGAAAATGTTGCTTAATCCACTATAAAACGAATGTATAGAACGTATTATACAAGAGACAAAATTCACAAGTTCTACAGCATAACGGTGTCTTAAGTGTAAAACGAACAACGACTGAATAAGTATTACAATGCAAATATAATTTTAATGTGTCTGTCTGCATATTTCCAGACATAGCGTATGAGGTTGCAGTGAAATACCCGATGTATTGGACGATACTTTTCTCGTCAATCATTTTGAAAAAAACAACAACGTATACTTAAAAACTGAAAATCAACTAATCTTCCATCGTTAACACAATGGTCAATGCTTTGTTATCTAAACGTTGAAAGTGCGTTGGCAAGGGGAAATATTTTCTGTTGGCACAGTTTGAGGCCATGTTCTGGAATCTGATACGGGCGCTGGATACGGGGATGTGAGCAGGTGATGTAGTTGATGTTTGTGTGCGTCTGTACGTTGTCGTTTGTATGTGTATGTTTTGTATTGTAAAAAAAAAAAAAAAACATGAATAAAATCTTACTAAAATGTTAAATACATGTCACATGCAATACATGCAATAATCAGATGCGTTGAACAGGTCCTGGCTTGACTTCAGGCTCTGTTTAATGTTCAATATAAGATATCAAATTTAAACTACTCAATTCAATACATTTGGAAGCATGACAACATTGAATCAGTTTAACACGGATAATATTGCAAAATGTAAATATTTATACTGTACAGTTGCTGTTCAATACTCACTCTCGTCCTCAGCCATTCTTTCAGTCATTTTTTATCTCCGATATTCTACACACACCAAGGCAATAATATTCTACACACACCGAGGCTATACACCGAGGCTATACGTGACTATACCTCACTCCTTCCTCTACAGATATACAGTATGATATCAGAACTGTCATGTGACGTTGTTGTGGCCAACCCCATGTTTCAATGCAGGTGCAGAGGGACAAATATAAACCCTGTACAAAGCAGAGGTTTGACTTTCAGTTTTGCGAACACTTGATTGTTAACAAGGTCTATTTCATAGTCCTAACATTTTAGTAACATTTTAGTAATTATTTTTTACAGCAATCAACATGATCAACATGATCATCTGTCTTCCTCCTCCTTTTTTAAAGACACATCAACACCGATCTTTCTTGCGTCTCTCACCTTTATGTCAGGTGATATCATTCAACTCTATACATGACATAAAAGCAACAACAGGAAATGTAAAAAACAAAAAAACAACACATACAGTGGCTTCAGAAAATATTCATACCCCTTGGCTTTTTCCACATACACACAATACACATTAATGTCAAAGTATAATTATTTTGAGTAATTTTGACAAATTAATTAAAAATGAAAAGCTGAAATGTCTTGAGTCAATAAGTATTCAACCCCTATGTTATGGCAAGCCTAAATAAGTGAAACTGTGCTTAACAAGTCACACAAGTACAGTTGAATTGGAAGTTTACATACACTTTAGCCAAATACATTTAAACAACATTTATCACAATTCCTGATATTTAATCCTAGTAAAAATGCCCTGTTTTAGGTATGTTAGGATTACCACTTTATTTTAAGAATGTGAAATGTCAGAATAATAGTAGATCATTATTTAATTCAGATTTTATTTCTTTCATCACATTCCCAGTGGGTCAGAAGTTTACATACACGCAATTAGCATTTGGCAGCATTGCCTTTAAATTGTTTAACTTGGGTCAAATGTTTCAGGTAGCCTTCCACAAGCTTCACATAATAAGTTGGGTGAATTTTGACCCATTCCTCCTGACAGAGCTGGTGTAACTGAGTCAGGTTTGTAGGCCTCCTTGCTCGCACATGCTTTTTCAGTTCTGCCCACAGATATTTTCTATGGGATTGAGGTCAGGGCTTTGTGATGGCCACTCCAATACCAAGCCATTTTGCCACAACTTTGGAAGTATGCTTGGGGTCATTGTCCATTTGGAAGACCCATTTGCGACCAAGCTTTAACTTCCTGACTGATGTCTTGAGATGTTGCTTCAATATATCCACATAATTTAACTTCTTCATGATACCATTTATTTTGTGAAGTGCATCAGTTGCTCCTGCAGCAAAGCATCCCCACAACATGATGCTGCCACCCCCGTGCTTTACGGTTGGGATGGTGTTCTTCGGCTAGCAAGCCTCCCCCTTTTTCCTCCAAACATAACGATGGCCATTATGACCAAACAGTTCTATTTTTGTTTCATCAGACCAGAGGACATTTCTCCATGTGCAGTTGCAAACCATAGTCTGGCTTTTTTATGGCGATTTTGAAGCAGTGGCTTCTTCCTTGCTGAGTGGCCTTTCAGGTTATGTCGATATAGGACTCATTTTACTGTGGATATAAATACTTTTGTATCGGTTTCTTCCAGCATCTTCACAAGACCCTTTGCTGTTGTTCTGGGATTGATTTGCACTTTTTGCACCAAAGTACGTTAATCTCTAGGAGACAGAACGCGTCTCCTTCCTGAGCGGTATGATGGCTGCGTGGTCCCATGGTGTTTATACTTGCATACTATTGTTTGTACAGATGAACGTGGTACCTTCAGGTGTTTGGAAATTGCTCTTGGCTGATTTCTTTTGATTTTCCCATGATATCAAGCAAAGAGTCACTGAGTTTGAAGGTCGGCCTTGAAATAGCTCCACAGGTACAACTCCAATTGACTCAAATTATGTCAATTAGCCTATCAGAAGCTTCTAAAGCCATGATATAATGTTCTGGAATATTCCAAGCTGTTTAAAGGCACAGTCAACTTAGTGTATGTAAACTTCTGACCCACTGGAATTGTAATACAGTGAATTGTAAATGAAATAATCTGTCTGTAAACAATTGTTGGAAAAATTACTTGTGTCATGCACAACGTAGATGTCCTAACCGACTTGCAAAAACTATAGTTTATTAACATCTCTGTTCTCCACACCCCAGCAAGACTGATGCAGATCCTTTTTTTTTTAGATCCAAGAAATTTGGGGAGTGGTTGAAAAACGAGTTTTAATGACTCCAACCTAAGTGTATGTAAACTTCCGACTTCAACTGTACATACACACATACATACATATATATACAGTGCCTTGCGAAAGTATTCGGCCCCCTTGAACTTTGCGACCTTTTGCCACATTTCAGGCTTCAAACATAAAGATATAAAACTGTATTTTTTTGTGAAGAATCAACAACAAGTGGGACACAATCATGAAGTGGAACGACATTTATTGGATATTTCAAACTTTTTTAACAAATCAAAAACTGAAAAATTGGGCATGCAAAATTATTCAGCCCCCTTAAGTTAATACTTTGTAGCGCCACCTTTTGCTGCGATTACAGCTGTAAGTCGCTTGGGGTATGTCTCTATCAGTTTTGCACATCGAGAGACTGACATTTTTTCCCATTCCTCCTTGCGAAACAGCTCGAGCTCAGTGAGGTTGGATGGAGAGCATTTGTGAACAGCAGTTTTCAGTTCTTTCCACAGATTCTCGATTGGATTCAGGTCTGGACTTTGACTTGGCCATTCTAACACCTGGATATGTTTATTTTTGAACCATTCCATTGTTGATTTTGCTTTATGTTTTGGATCATTGTCTTGTTGGAAGACAAATCTCCGTCCCAGTCTCAGGTCTTTTGCAGACTCCATCAGGTTTTCTTCCAGAATGGTCCTGTATTTGGCTCCATCCATCTTCCCATCAATTTTAACCATCTTCCCTGTCCCTGCTGAAGAAAAGCAGGCCCAAACCATGATGCTGCCACCACCATGTTTGACAGTGGGCATGGTGTGTTCAGGGTGATGAGCTGTGTTGCTTTTACGCCAAACATAACGTTTTGCATTGTTGCCAAAAAGTTCAATTTTGGTTTCATCTGACCAGAGCACCTTCTTCCACATGTTTGGTGTGTCTCCCAGGTGGCTTGTGGCAAACTTTAAACAACACTTTTTATGGATATCTTTAAGAAATGGCTTTCTTCTTGCCACTCTTCCATAAAGGCCAGATTTGTGCAATATACGACTGATTGTTGTCCTATGGACAGAGTCTCCCACCTCAGCTGTAGATCTCTGCAGTTCATCCAGAGTGATCATGGGCCTCTTGGCTGCATCTCTGATCAGTCTTCTCCTTGTATGAGCTGAAAGTTTAGAGGGACGGCCAGGTCTTGGTAGATTTGCAGTGGTCTGATACGCCTTCCATTTCAATATTATCGCTTGCACAGTGCTCCTTGGGATGTTTAAAGCTTGGGAAATCTTTTTGTATCCAAATCCGGCTTTAAACTTCTTCACAACAGTATCTCGAACCTGCCTGGTGTGTTCCTTGTTCTTCATGATGCTCTCTGCGCTTTTAACGGACCTCTGAGACTATCACAGTGCAGATGCATTTATATGGAGACTTGATTACACACAGGTGGATTGTATTTATCATCATTAGTCATTTAGGTCAACATTGGATCATTCAGAGATCCTCACTGAACTTCTGGAGAGAGTTTGCTGCACTGAAAGTAAAGGGGCTGAATAATTTTGCATGCCCAATTTTTCAGTTTTTGATTTGTTAAAAAAGTTTGAAATATCCAATAAATGTCGTTCCACTTCATGATTGTGTCCCACTTGTTGTTGATTCTTCACAAAAAAATACAGTTTTATATCTTTATGTTTGAAGCCTGAAATGTGGCAAAAGGTCGCAAAGTTCAAGGGGGCCAAATACTTTCGCAAGGCACTGTATATATACAGTGCATTTGGAAGGTATTTAGACCACTTGACTTCTCCCACATTTTGTTGCATTACAGCCGTATTCTAAAATGGATTAAATCATTTCCCCCCTCATCAATCTACAGACAATACCACATAATAACAAAGTAGAAACAGGTTTTTAGAAATATTTGCAAATGTATACAAATAAAAAATAAACTTAAATACATTATTTATGTAAGTATTCAGACCCCTTGCTATGCAACTCGAAATTGAGCTCAGGTGCATTCTGTTTCCATTGATCATCCTTGAGATGTTTCTACAACTTGATTGGAGTCCACCTGTGGTAAATTCAATTGATTGAAATGATTTGGAAAGGCACACACCTGTCTATATAAGGTCCCACAGTTGACATTGCACGTCAGAGCAAAAACCAAGCCATGAGTTTGAAGGGATTGTCTGTAGAGCTCCGAGACAGAATTATGTCGAGGCACAGATCTGGGGAAGGGTAGCAAAACATTTCTGCAGCATTGAAAGTACCCCAAAACACAGTGGCCTCCATCATTCTTTAATGGAAGAAGTTTGGAACTACCAAGACTCTTCCTAGAGCTGGCCGCCTGGCCAAACTGAGCAATCGGGGGAGAGGGCTTTGGCCGGGGAGTTGATCAAGAACCCGATGGATACTCTGACAGAGCTCCAGAGTTCCATTGGGGAGATGGGAGAAACTTCCAGAAAGACAACAATCTCTGCAGCACTCCACCAATCAGGCCTTTACGGTAGAGTGGCCAGACGGAAGCCACTCCTGAGTAAAAGGCACATGACAGCCCACTTGGAGTTTGCCAAATACAAAAAAAACATCACAAGTACCACTCTTCATATTTTCAAACATGGTGGTGGCTGCATCATCTTATGGATGTGCTTGTCAGTGGCAAGGGAGTTTTTTAGGATCAAAATAAACTTTTTTTCTTTTTTTTCCTAGAGGAAAACCTGGTTCAGTCTTCTTTCCAACAGATACTGGGAAACAAATGCACCTTTCAGCATGACAATAACCTAAAACACAAGGCCAAATCTACACTGGAGTTGCTTGCTAAGACGACATTGAATGTTCCTGAGTGGCCTTGATACAGTTTTGACCTAAATTGGCTTAAAAATCTATGGCAAGACTTGAAAATGGCTGTCTAGCAATGATCAACAAACAACTTGACAGAGCTTGAGGAATTTTAGGTGTGCAAAGCTCTTAGACTTATCCAGAAAGACTCACAGCTGTAACATGTATTTCTTTATTTCACTTTCAATAAATTTGCAACAATTTCTTAAAACATGTTTTCACTTTGTCTTTACGGTTTATTGTGTGTAGATGGGTGAGAAAAAAACAATCAATATAATCCATTTTGAATTCAGGCTGTAACAACAAAATGTGGAAAAAATCAAGGGTATGAATCCTTTCTGAAAGGCACTATACACGTGATTAAAGAACATCACATATCAGGAATCACCACAGGGAGGATTGAAACCATGCAGCAGTGTCTAGTGTCTGGGTCTTTTTCCTGATCTGACCCACATGGTTCAATAGTTTGATTGACTGGAGGATGAATGAGTTCCTGTATCGGTTTACTTTGCATAGTGGTTCTCTGAGCGTCTTTTCTGAGGGCAGGACTATGTATTCTGAGTGGAGGACATGGTTGGAGTCCCTGGAGATTTTTGATGCTTGTCTGTTCACGCTCTTGATGTAATTTACTGTTGAAGCATTGTTATAATTAGTATTATTATTATTATTAGTAGTAGTAGTATTATTATTGGTATTATTATAATTATTATAATTATTATTAGTAGTAGTGGTATTATTATTGGTATTATTATAATTATTATTAGTATTATTATCAGTATTATTATTGGTATTATTATAATTAGTATTATTAGTAGTAGTATCATTATTGGTGTTATTATAATTATTATTTGTATTAGTATTATTATTGGTATTATTGTAATTAGTATTATTATTAGTAGTAGTAGTATTATTATTGGTTTTATTATAATTAGTAGTAGTATTATTAGCAGCAGTATTATTATTGGTATTATTATAATTGGTAGTATTATTATGATTAGTATTATTAGTATTATTATTGGTATTATTATAATTAGTATTGTTATTATTAGTAGTGGTATTACTATTGGTATTATTATTATTAGTAGTAGTAGTATTATTATTGGCATTATTATAAATAGTAGTATAATAATTTTAATTATTATTTGTATTATTATAAATAGTATTATTATAATTGTAATTATTATAAGTAGTATTATTATTGATGCAGTCTTCAGAAGGCGGAGGATATCTTGTTTGGTGTGGTACGTCATGCAGTGTTGTCATGCAGTGTTGTGTGATGGACTGGATGGTCGGTGATGCTCAATGTCATTTTTAGTTGTTGTTTGTCTTGCAATTTAAGACCACAGATGACTGTGTGATCCCGCTCTCCGTAGTCTATGTGACTAAGAAATTTTCACAGGTTAACATTCACAAGGCCGCAGGGCCAGACAGATTACCATGGCACGTACTCAGAGCATGTGCTGGCCGGCTGTCAAGTGTCTACACTGACATTTTCAACCTCTTCCTGACTCAGTCTGTAATACCTACTTGTTGCAAGCAGACCACCACGGTCCCTGTGCCCAATAATTGGCAAGGTAACCTGTCTAAATGACTATCTGCCTGTAGCACTCACATCTGTAGCCATGAAATGCTTTGAAAGTCATGGCTCACACCATCATCCCAGACACCCTGGGCCCACTCCAATTCGCATACCGCCCCAACAGATCCACAGAAGACACAATCACTATTGCACTCCACACCTGCCCTTTCCCATCTGGACAAGAGGAACACCTATGTGAGAATGCAGTTCAATGACTACAACTTAGCATTTAACACCATTTTCCCCTCCAAGCTCATCACTAAGCTAAGGACCCTGCTGGTGTTGTACCAGTACACCAACCTCTCCCTCGACGTCAGTAAGATAAAGGAGCAGATCGTGGACAACAGGAAATGGAGGGCTGAGCACGCCCCCATTCACATCGACAGGGCTGAAGTAGAGTGGGTTCCTCATGTTCCTCTGTGTCCACATGACTAAGGATTTAACTCATTCCACACACACCAACACAGTCTTGAAGAGGGCACAACAACTCCTCTTCCCCCTCGGGAGGCTAAAAAGATTTGTCATGGGCCCTCAGATCCTCAAAAAGTTCTACAGCTGCACCATTGAGAGCATCTTGACTGGCTGCATCACTGCTTGATATGGAAACTGCTTGGCATCTGATCGCAAGGTGCTACAGAGGGTAGTGCATACGGCCAAGTACATAACTGGGGCCGAGCTCCATGCCATCCAGGACCTCTATACCATATACTATAAAAAATTGTGAACGACTCAAGCCACCCAAGACAGACGGTTCTCTCTGCTAACGCACGGCAAGCGGTACCCTTTACACCAAGTCTAGAACCAACATGACCCTGAAAAGCTTCTACCCCCAAGCCATAATACTGCTAAATACTATAATTAGTTAAATAGTTAACCAATAACCTACCTAAACTATTGCCCTTTTCTGCACTAACTTTTTTGACTCCTCACATACGCTGCTACTACTGTTTATTATGTGTCACTTTATTCCTAGTTGTACATATCTACCTCAATTACCTCGTACCTCAGCACAATAACTGGTACTGGTACCCCATGTAAAAGCCAAGTTATCATTACTCTGTGTATTTATTATTACTTTTATTATTATGTGTTTATTTTTCTATTATTTCTATATTTTCTGTCTCTCTGCATTGTTGGGAAGGGCCCATAAGTAAGAATTTCACTGTTTAGTCTTCACCTGTTTTTTTTTTACGAAGCATGTGAGAAAAAAATTGCTTGTTTTGATTTTGAAGGGAAGGTGACCACAAAAATGTGTGGGTAAAGTAGAGATAAAGAAACACATGTGCAGAACGTGATTTGAATCTTCAGTTCTGGGGAAAAGGCTTCAAGGGGTGTAGGGATGTAGGGGTGTAGGGGTGTAGGGGTGTAGAGATGTAGGGATGTAGAGATAGGGAGTAGAGATGTAGGGATGTAGGGGATGTAGGGATGTAGGGGTGTAGAGATGTAGGGATGTAGGGATGTAGAGATGTAGGGATGTAGGGACTAGGGATGTAGAGATGTAGGGATGTAGAGATGTAGAGATGTAGGGATGTAGGGTAGGGATGTAGGGATGTAGGGATGTAGAGATGTAGGGATGTAGAGATGTAGGGATGTAGGGATGTAGGGATGTAGGGATGTAGGGGTGTAGGGATGTAGGGATGTAGGGGTGTAGGGGATGTAGGGTGTAGGGATGTAGGGATGTAGGATGGGGTGTAGGGATGTAGGGATGTAGAGATGTAGGGATGTAGGGGGGTAGGGATGTAGGGGTGTAGGGATGTAGGGATGTAGGGATGGGGATGTAGGGATGTAGGGATGTAGGGAGGGGTGTAGGGGTGTAGGGATGTAGGGACTGGGCTGTAGGGGTGTAGGGATGTAGGGATGTAGGGGTGTAGGGGTGTAGGGATGTAGGGACTGGGGTGTAGGGGTGTAGGGATGTAGGGATGTAGGGATGTAGGGATGTAGGGATGGGGTGTAGGGATGTAGGGATGTAGGGATGTAGGGATGTAGGGATGTAGGGACTGGGGTGTAGGGGTGTAGGGGTAGGGTAGGGATGTAGGGATGTAGGGACTGGGGTGTAGGGGTGTAGGGATGTAGGGACTGGGGTGTAGGGTGTAGGGATGTAGGGACTGGGGTGTAGGGATGTAGGGACTGGGGTGTAGGGGGATGTAGGGATGGGGGTAGGGGTGTAGGGATGTAGGGGTGTAGGGGTGTAGGGACTGGGTGTAGGGGTGGGATGTAGGGATGTAGGGGTGTAGGGAGGGGTGTAGGGATGTAGGGACTGGGGTGTAGGGGTGTAGGGATGGGGATGTAGGGGTGTAGGGACTGGGGTGTAGGGGATGTAGGGAGGGATGTAGGGGTGTAGGGGGATGTAGGGTGTAGGGACTGGGGTGTAGGGGTGTAGGGGTGTAGGGACTGGGGATGTAGGGGTGTAGGGATGTAGGGATGTAGGGTGTAGGGATGTAGGGGTGTAGGGGTGTAGGGATGTAGGGTGTAGGGATGGATGGGGTGTAGGGGGGACTGGGATGTAGGGGGTGTAGGGGTGTAGGGGTGTAGGGATGGGGATGGAGGGGATGTAGGGATGTAGGGTGTAGGGATGTAGGGATGTAGGGGTGTAGGGATGCAGGAAGGGATGTAGGGATGTAGGGATGTAGGGATGTAGGGATGTAGGGATGTAGGGATGTAGGGATGTAGGGGACTGGGATGTAGGGTGTAGGGATGTAGGGGGTGGACTGGGATGTAGGGATGTAGGGGGGGTGTAGGGACTGGGTGTAGGGGTGTAGGGATGTAGGGACTGGGGTGTAGGGGTGTAGGGATGTAGGGACTGGGGTGTAGGGGTGTAGGGATGTAGTGTAGGGATGTAGGGGTGTAGGGGTGTAGGGGGATGTAGGGACTGGGGATGTAGGGGTGTAGGATGGGATGTAGGGGTGTAGGGATGTAGGGACTGGGGTGTAGGGGTGTAGGGGATGTAGGGATGTAGGGATGTAGGGATGTAGGGTGTAGGGATGTAGGGACTGGGGTAGGGGAGGGATGTAGGGACTGGGATGTAGGGTGTATGGTGGAGGGATGTAGGGATGTAGGGACTGGGATGTAGGGGTGTAGGGGGGGTGACTGGGGTGTAGGGGTGTAGGGATGTAGGGACTGGGATGTAGGGGTGTAGGGTGTAGGGGTGTAGGGATGTAGGGATGTAGGGATGTAGGGGTGTAGGGGTGTAGGGACTGGGATGTAGGGATGTAGGGATGTAGGGATGTGGGATGTAGGGACTGTAGGGTGTAGGGATGTAGGGACTGGGATGTAGGGATGTAGGGGTGTAGGGGTGTAGGGACTGGGATGTAGGGGTGTAGGGACTGGGATGTAGGGGTGTAGGGATGTGGGTGTAGGGGTGTAGGGACTGGGATGTAGGGATGTAGGGGGGGTAGGGACTGGGATGTAGGGGTGTAGGGTGTAGGGATGTAGGGATGTAGGGGTGTAGGGATGTAGGGGATGTAGGGACTGGGATGTAGGGGTGTAGGGGTGTAGGGACTAGGGGGATGTAGGGGTGTAGGGTGTAGGGATGTAGGGATGTAGGGGTGTAGGGGTGTAGGGATGTGGGATGTAGGGGTGTAGGGATGTAGGGACTAGGGATGTAGGGGTGCAGGGTAGGGATGTAGGGGTGTAGGGATGTAGGGATGTAGGGGTGTAGGGGTAGGGGTGTAGGGATGTAGGGATGTAGGGGTGTAGGGATGTAGGGGTGTAGGGACTAGGGATGTAGGGGTGTAGGGACTGGGATGTAGGGTGTAGGGGCAGGAGGGATGTAGGGGTGTAGGGGTGTAGGGATGTAGGGGTGTAGGGATGTAGGGGATGGAGGGATGTAGGGGTGTAGGGATGTAGGGATGTAGGGGTGGGATGTAGGGGTGTAGGGATGTAGGGATGTAGGGGTGTAGGGATGTAGGGTGTAGGGATGTAGGGATGTAGGGATGGAGGGGATGTAGGGATGTAGGGATGTAGGGATGTAGGGGGATGTAGGGATGTAGGGATGTAGGGGTGTAGGGGATGTAGGGGTGTAGGGGGGGATGTAGGGGTATAGGGACTGGGATGTAGGGGTGTAGGGGTGTAGGGATGTAGGGATGTAGGGGTGTAGGGATGTAGGGATGTAGGGGTGTAGGGACTGGGATGTAGGGGTGTAGGGGTGTAGGGATGTAGGGACTGGGATGTAGGGGTGTAGGGGTGTAGGGACTGGGATGTAGGGATGTAGGGGTGTAGGGACTGGGATGTAGGGATGTAGGGGTGTAGGGATGTAGGGATGTAGGGACTGGGATGTAGGGGTGTAGGGACTGGGATGTAGGGATGTAGGGGTGTAGGGATGTAGGGATGTAGGGGTGTAGGGATGTAGAGATGTAGGGATGTAGGGGTGTAGGGATGTAGGGATGTAGGGACTGGGATGTAGAGATGTAGGGATGTAGGGACTGGGATGTAGAGATGTAGGGATGTAGGGGTGTAGGGATTTAGGGATGTAGGGACTGGGATGTAGGGGTGTAGGGACTGGGATGTAGGGATGTAGGGGTGTAGAGATGTAGGGATGTAGGGGTGTAGGGGTGTAGGGATGTAGGGATGTAGGGGTGTAGGGGTGTAGGGATGTAGGGATGTAGGGGTGTAGGGGTGTAGGGGTGTAGGGATGTAGGGATGCAGGGATGTAGGGGTGTAGGGATGTAGGGATGTAGGGGTGTAGGGATGTAGGGGTGTAGGGGTGTAGGGATGTAGGGGTGTAGGGGTGTAGGGATGTAGGGATGTAGGGACTGGGGTGTAGAGATGTAGGGATGTAGGGGTGTAGGGATGTAGGGATGTAGGGGTGTAGGGGATGTAGGGATGTAGGGATGGGGGTGTAGGGATGTAGGGATGTAGGGATGTAGGGGTGTAGGGATGTAGGGGTGTAGGGGTGTAGGGATGTAGGGGGGTGTAGGGGTGTAGGGATGTAGTAGGGGGGCAGGGGTGTAGGGATGTAGGGATGTAGGGATGTAGGGACTGGGGTGTAGAGATGTAGGGTGTAGGGATGTAGGGATGTAGGGGTGTAGGGATGTAGGGGTGTAGGGGTGTAGGGATGGGGTGTAGAGATGTAGGGGTGTAGGGATGTAGGGATGTAGGGATGTAGGGGTGTAGGGATGTAGGGATATAGGGACTGGGGTGTAGAGGGATGTAGGGGTGTAGGGATGTAGGGATGTAGGGATGTAGGGGTGTAGGGATGTAGGGATGTAGGGGTGTAGGGATGTAGGGATGTAGAGATGTAGGGATGTAGGGGTGTAGGGGTGTAGGGATGTAGGGGTGTAGGGGTGTAGGGATGTAGGGGTGTAGGGATGTAGGGGGATGTAGGGTGTAGGGATGTAGGGATGTATGGGTGTAGGGATGTAGGGATGTAGGGGTGTAGGGATGTAGGGATGTAGAGATGTAGGGATGTAGGGATGTAGGGGGTGTAGGGATGTAGGGGTGTAGAGATGTAGGGATGTAGGGGTGTAGGGATGTAGGGTGTAGAGATGTAGGGATGTAGGGGTGTAGGGGTGTAGGGATGTAGGGGTGTAGGGACTGGGATGTAGGGATGTAGGGATGTAGGGACTGGGATGTAGGGATGTAGGGATGTAGGGACTGGGATGTAGGGGTGTAGGGGTGTAGGGATGTAGGGATGTAGGGATGTAGGGACTGGGATGTAGGGGTGTAGGGGTGTAGGGACTGGGATGTAGGGGTGTAGGGGTGTAGGGATGTAGGGATGTAGGGACTGGGATGTAGGGATGTAGGGATGTAGGGACTGGGATGTAGGGATGTAGGGATGTAGGGATGTAGGGACTGGGATGTAGGGATGTAGGGATGTAGGGATGTAGGGACTGGGATGTAGGGGTGTAGGGGTGTAGGGATGTAGGGATGTAGGGATGTAGGGACTGGGATGTAGGGATGTAGGGATGTAGGGACTGGGATGTAGGGGTGTAGGGGTTAGGGATGTAGGGATGTAGGGATGTAGGGACTGGGATGTAGGGATGTAGGGACTGGGATGTAGGGGTGTAGGGGTGTAGGGATGTAGGGATGTAGGGACTGGGATGTAGGGGTGTAGGGGTGTAGGGACTGGGATGTAGAGATGTAGGGATGGGGTGGAACGGGGTGGAACGGGGTGGAACGGGGTGGTTACCTTCAGATCCAGCCTCTACCTTTCTATATGTTTGATTTAATGCTTTTAGATCACATTACTTGCAGGTTTCAGAGGATAAAGGAAACTAAATCAAATATTTTTTATCTAAAGAAGCATTGACTATCTATTAGAGTAGAACCAACTCCCCTGCTTTTGTACTATGATTTGACTATTTGGCCATTTTCTGATGTTTTGTGGTGGAAAACTGATTGCATTGAAAATAATATGTCAATCGTGTTACTCATAAATACTGTTTGTAGGCTAGAAATGTTTTAGCACATTAAAAAAATGTTAATGCTTGAGTTCAATTGCCCGTCTCTGTTGAACATAACAAGCTTCCACTCCCTCTGTCACAAGGAGAGTAAAGGCTCATTTACGAAAATATTGTGAACCCTGTTACGGTCAACCCCGTTACGGTCAACCCTGTCACTTTTCTAGTATTTCTTTCTCAAATTAACCTCTTGAAATTGTCAAATTAAAGTGTCATTAAGTTGAACGTGCTGTTTATGACAAAATTGTACAATTAGGTGAAATAAATTGTTATTTTTGACCAAATTACACTACCAGGCAATATTTGTGGAACGAAACTACTATACTGCCACTACTGTGCTGCCACTACTATACTGCCACTACTATACTGCCACTACTATACTGCCACTACTATACTGCCACCACTACTTCTGGGCTACTTAAAACAATTTCAAAATAAGATCTGTGGGTTTTTTCTCTCACAAAGCTCTGCTGGTGGGTCAGGCTCTGGTCTTGTCCCATCTTGATTACTGTCTGGTAATATGGTCAGATGCAGCAAAGAAGACCTAGCAATGCTGCAGCTAGCTGAAAAGAAAGCAGCAATAATATAGTTAGTCTTATGAGAGTAATTGTGTTATACCTAGTTTTTCAGAGATGCCTCAACCCCCCCCCCACCCACACAAACACACACACACAACTCTGTGTGTTTATGTCTCTGCTAAGGCATTGTGGTTTGCCCTCTGCAGCACAGCAATAACGATCGCAATAACCTGTACTTTCCATCCTGTTGCAAAAACCAAAGCATTTTCATGTCCTGTTGAGAAACTCTAGCAATGGCTGCCTCATCTCTGAAAAACTATCAGCAGTAAAATGACTAAAATCTCCAAGTGTCACAATAAACAGCCTGAATAAAGACAATGTGTTTATTAGGATACGTTTTATAATGCATTTTTAGCCCAAAGTGATACAAATATGACTGGACATGTTTAAAAGCCTAGTGGAGTCAAAAACATCAAGAAAGAGATTACCAAAAGTCATTGCAATAACAGCTAGTTTACGGTTTTCCCCTCCCCACTCAGACCACTCAGACCACTCCCAGACAGTCCTAGAAAAATTTGATTGAGAAATTGGTCTTGCTAATAGCTAAGAAGCTATTTCTGTTTAAAAAAAATATTTTTTATTGAAAACAATCACATTAACGTACTTAATTGTTACAGAGACCACCATTACTACTACCACCACTAATACTACCAACAATACTACTACCACCACTACTACTACCCACTACTACTACCACCACTAATACTACCACCACTAATACTACCAACAATACTACCACCACTACTACTACCACCACTACTACTACCACCACTAATACTACCACCACTAATACTACCACCAATACTACCACCACTACTACTACCACCACTACTACTACCCACTACTACTACTACCACCACTACTACTACCACCACTACTACTACCACCACTAATACTACCACCACTAATACTACCACCACTAATACTACCAACAATACTACTACGACCACTAATACTACCAACAATACTACCACCACCACTACTACTACCCACTACTACTACCACCACTAATACTACCACCACTAATACTACCACCACTAATACTACCACCACTAATACTACCAACAATACTACCACCACTACTACTACCACCACTACTACTACCCACTACTACTACTACCACCACTACTACTACCAACAATACTACTACCACCACTACTACTACCAACAATACTACTACCACCACTACTACTACCACTACTACTACCACCACTAATACTACCACCACTAATACTACCAACAATACTACCACCACTACTACTACCACCACTACTACTACCCACTACTACTACTACCACCACTAATACTACCAACAATACTACTACCACCACTACTACTACCCACTACTACTACCACCACTAATACTACCACCACTAATACTACCAACAATACTACCACCACTACTACTACCACCACTACTACTACCCACTACTACTACTACCACCACTACTACTACCACCACTAATACTACCAACAATACTACTACCACCACTACTACTACCCACTACTACTACCACCACTAATACTACCACCACTAATACTACCAACAATACTACCACCACTACTACTACCACCACTACTACTACCCACTACTACTACTACCACCACTAATACTACCACCAATACTACTACCACCACTAATACTACCAACAATACTACTACCACCACTACTACTACCCACTACTACTACCACCACTAATACTACCACCACTAATACTACCAACAATACTACCACCACTACTACTACCACCACTACTACTACCCACTGACTACTACTACCACCACTAATACTACCACCAATACTACTACCACCACTACTACTACCCACTACTACTACTACCACCACTAATACTACCACCAATACTACTACCACCACTACTACTACCTTCTACTACTACTACCACCACTAATACTACCAACAATACTACTACCACCACTAATACTACCACCACTACTACTACCACCCACTACTACTACCCACTACTACTACTGGTTACTACCAACAATACTACTACCACCACTACTACTACCCATTACTACTACCACCACTAATACTACCAACAATACTACTACCACCACTACTACTACCCACTACTACTACCACCACTAATACTACCACCACTAATACTACCAACAATACTACCACCACTACTACTACCACCACTACTACTACCCACTACTACTACTACCACCACTAATACTACCACCAATACTACTACCCACTACTACTACTACCACCACTACTACTACCACCACTACTACTACCACCACTAATACGACCAACAATACTACTACCAACAATACTACCAACAATACTACTACCACCACTACTACTACCCACTACTACTACTACCACCAATACTACTACCACCAATACTACTACCACTAATACTACTACCACCACTACCACTACTACTACCACCACTAATACTACTACCACAACTAATACTACCCCAATACTACTACCACCGCCACTACTACTACCACCACTACTACTACCACCACTACTACTACCACTACTACTACTACCACCACTACTACTACCACCACTAATATTACCCCCAATACTACTACCACCGCCACTACTACTACCACCACTACTACTACCACCACTACTACTACTACCACCACTACTACTACTACTACTACCACCACTAGCACCACCACCACCACTACTACTACCATTGACACCACCACCACTAACAACACCACCACCACTATTGCCAGTCACCACTTTTACTTCTACTATTACTACTGCAGTCACTACTACTACTACTATAACTTATTTCACAATTAGAAATACTTTAGGAGAAGATAGTAAGCACACAAAGTACTTTTCTATTCTTATTTAAAAATATAGAATTAATGTAATTCGGGGTTAAACCTACTCAAATATAGATTGGTGACTCTTTTTTTCTAATTTGGCACCAGTCTTCTCTGAACAGTTGATGTTGAGATGTGATAAAGGTTTATAGCTCCATATACTACACCTCCCTCCCCCTTCTTAGATAGAGCTTTACAAGCAAAAATGTTTTTTTCTTTACCTTTCAACAATACCTTTTTAAAAGAAGTACAGTCTTTTTAATACTGCTGTAGAGTCAAAGGTAACTGGTTCTCGAGTTTCACTTACAGTACCAGGCTTTTCCTCTGACTCACTCAAGAACATAGTCTTGAAGCCTCGCTGGTAGTTTAGTACACCTGGCTGCTCTGGTGATCTAACTGGTGTGAGTCTCTTTGACAGAGGGTTCTGGTGATCTAACTGGTCTGAGTCTCTTTGACAGAGGGTTCTGGTGATCTGACTGGTTTGAGTGTTTATGACAAAGGGTTCTGGCGCTATGACTGGTTTGAGTGTTTATGACAAAGGGTTCTGGTGCTATGACTGGTTTGAGTCTCTATGATAGAGGGTTCTGGTGATCTGACTGGTGTGAGTCCCTTTGACAGAGGGTTATGGTGATCTGACTGGTCTGAGTCTCTTTGACAGAGGGTTCTGGTGATCTAACTGGTGTGAGTCTCTTTGACAGAGGGTTCTGGTGATCTAACTGGTGTGAGTCTCTTTGACAGAGGGTTCTGGTGATCTAACTGGTGTGAGTCTCTTTGACAGAGGGTTCTGGTGATCTAACTGGTGTGAGTCTCTTTGACAGAGGGTTATGGTGATCTGACTGGTCTGAGTCTCTTTGACAGAGGGTTCTGGTGATCTAACTGGTCTGAGTCTCTTTGACAGAGGGTTCTGGTGATCTAACTGGTGTGAGTCTCTTTGACAGAGGGTTCTGGTGATCTAACTGGTATGAGTCTCTATGATAGGGTGTTCTGGTGATCTGACTGGTTTGAGTCTCTATGATAGGGTGTTCTGGTGATCTGACTGGTTTGAGTCTCTATGATAGAGGGTTCTGGTGCTATGACTGGTTTGAGTCTCTTTGACAGAGGGTTCTGGTGATCTAACTGGTCTGAGTCTCTTTGACAGAGGGTTCTGGTGATCTGACTGGTGTGAGTCTCTTTGACAGAGGGTTCTGGTGCTATGACTGGTTTGAGTCTCTATGATAGAGGGTTCTGGTGCCCTGACTGGTTTGAGTCTCTTTGACAGAGGGTTCTGGTGCTATGACTGGTTTGAGTCTCTATGATAGAGGGTTCTGGTGATCTGACTGGTTTGAGTCTCTATGATAGAGGGTTCTGGTGCTCTGACTGGTTTGAGTCTCTTTGACAGAGGGTTCTGGTGCTATGACTGGTCTGAGTCTCTTTGACAAAGGGTTCTGGCGCTATGACTGGTTTGAGTGTTTATGACAAAGGGTTCTGGTGCTATGACTGGTTTGAGTCTCTATGATAGAGGGTTCTGGTGATCTGACTGGTGTGAGTCCCTTTGACAGAGGGTTATGGTGATCTGACTGGTCTGAGTCTCTTTGACAGAGGGTTCTGGTGATCTAACTGGTCTGAGACTGGTTTGAGTCTCTTTGACAGAGGGTTCTGGTGATCTGACTGGTGTGAGTCTCTTTGACAGAGGGTTCTGGTGCTATGACTGGTTTGAGTCTCTATGATAGAGGGTTCTGGTGCTCTGACTGGTTTGAGTCTCTTTGACAGAGGGTTCTGGTGCTATGACTGGTTTGAGTCTCTATGATAGAGGGTTCTGGTGCTATGACTGGTTTGAGTCTCTATGATAGGGTGTTCTGGTGATCTGACTGGTTTGAGTCTCTATGATAGGGTGTTCTGGTGATCTGCCTGGTTTGAGTCTCTATGACAGAGGGTTCTGGTGATCTGACTAGTTTGAGTCTCTATGACAGAGGGTTCTGGTGATCTGACTAGTTTGAGTCTCTATGACAGAGGGTTCTGGTGATCTGACTAGTTTGAGTCTCTATGACAGAGGGTTCTGGGCCCAGATTCACAAAACCTTCTTAAGAAAAAAATTATTCTTAACTGCCATTTAAAAAAAAAATGAACTACAGATGTAAGAAGAAAGTTAAGCAAAGTTGCTATTCCTCAAAAAGATTCTTGGAAATGCTCTTGCGCTATTTATTTTGTTTCTCCTCCTCTTTCTCCAGAGGGTTCTGGTGCTCTTTCATTTGTCATGTTTTGTCTGTGTTCTGTCTCTTTGTTTCTCCTCTTCGACCTCCCAGTCTGAATCAGAGTCAGTGATTGTGACTTCCTCTTGTCTCTGTACTTGGCTGTTCTGTCGGGTCTGAGATGCTTTCTGTTTCCGCGGGAGCGAGCTCCTACTGGTGTGATGCCATCAATTGCAACTGCACCGCCCGCAACTGCAGGGCTCTGCAGAGAGTGGTGCGGTCTGCCCCTCACGTCACCAGGGGCAAGCTACCTGCCTTCCAGGACACCTACAGCACCCGTTGTCACAGGAAGGCCAAAAAGATCATCAAGGACAACAACCACCCGAGCCACGGCCTGTGTGTATTGTTGTGAATTGTTAGATATTACTGCACTGTTGGAGCTAGAAACACAAGCATTTCACTACACCAGCAATAACATCTGCTAAAGATGTGCATGTGACAAATCAAATTTTATTTGATATCATATGATCTCGGTTCATCTCTGATTCTCACTGTTGATGGCTGCCATCCTATTGCTCTCTCCATGCACACACTCGCTCCCAGAATGAAGGAAGTGGTGATGCCATTTTGTAGTAACATGTCTTCTGCAGTGGCTGTCTGTGTTTCAGGCCATGCTGGACATTTCTGGGAGTCACTGGCTGAAGGGCTGCTTAAGTTGCAGGTAGGATGGAGCGTAGGACATGTCCCATGTGTAGCTGAGCAGGGGAATTTCTTAGGTTCAGGAGAGCTATGTGATGGTCAACACCTGTTTGTGCTATGGATCTCAGCATGTTTTTGACTAACGGAATAGTCTTCTCAGCCATTCCGTTTGACTGGGAAAACCCTGTACTTGAATTTGTGATTTTGAAATCCCACTCTTTTGCAAATTGAGCCATCTCAGCACTTGCAAAGGGTACATGGTCTGCAATACCATGTCTAGCAAACACAGCGTTCCACTTTGCTATGACATTACCTGATGTCTTGTCCGACAGCCTCAGCACCTCTGGATATTTGGAGTAGTAGTCCACTATTAAGAGGAATGAGCATCCTTGGAACTCCAAGATATCAGCAGCGATTTGTTTTTGCCATGGAATGTCAGGCACTGAGTGTGGTAGGAGTGGTTATTTTTGGTTGCTGGGAAGTTTTTCTTGAAAAGAAGTGCACAACTTGAACATCATGCATACATCATCATCGAGGCCTGACCAGTACATGAAAGCTCTTGCATGCGTTGAATGTCCTGATGTGCAGTGCGAAGCCTTTTAAGTACCTCAGCTCTACAGTCTCTGGGAATGATAATGCATTTGTTTACCATGAGTAGTCCATCTTCAATGTAAAGAAAGTCTCAGATATGCCAGTAGGTCTGTGCTTTGATTGGTGCACATTTCCTGTCTAGCCATCCATCTCTGTGCAGGTTCCTCAGCAGCTGTATCTCGCTGTCTGTGGCTGTTCTCAGCTGTTGCATAACAGCGCCCTCCAGTGGATAATGTGTGGAAACGGCATAAATTTATTTCTCGTCACAGAGGTCACACTTCATGTCTGGCAGTCTAGGGTACAGGCCTGGATAGTGTGTCTGCTATTAACATGTCTTTACCTGGAGTGTAGACGATATGAATGTATTATTTCTGTCTTTGAAGCAGCATCTTTTGAAGATATGCAGGCACCTTTTCAATGGGCTTGGTGATTATAGCCTCAAGTGGTTTGTGGTCGGATTGAACTCAGACCTGGAAACCATAGACCATAGAAACCATAGAAACCTCTAGTCCGAACTCTATTGCCAGGACTTCTTTTTCTATTTGGGCATAATTTTGTTCTGCCCCAGACAGAACTCTGGATCCAAAGGCTATAAACCGTTTACCAGTCCATTTATAGACTGTTTACCAGTCCATCTATAGACTGTTTACCAGTCCATCTATAAACTGTTTACCAGTCCATCTATAGACCATTTACCAGTCCATCTATAGACCATTTACCAGTCCATCTATAGACCATTTACCAGTCCATCTATAGACCATTTACCAGTCCATCTATAGACCATTTACCAGTCCATCTATAGACCATTTACCAGTCCATCTATAGACTGTTTACCAGTCCATCTATAGACCATTTAGCAGTCCATCTATAGACCATTTACCAGTTCATCTATAGACTGTTTACCAGTCCATCTATAGACCATTTACCAGTCCATCTATAGACCATTTACCAGTCCATCTATAGACCATTTACCAGTTCATCTATAGACCGTTTACTAGTCCATCTATAGACTGTCACGGTCGTTGTATGGAGGAGACCAGGGCGCAGCGTGGTAAGCGGACATACTTATTTTAATGAAGAAAGAATACTGAACAAACTATACAAAACAACAAAACGAACCGTGAGGCTAATATGAGAAGTGCAGAACAGGCAACTAAACATAGAATAAGAACCCACAAACTACCCAAGGAATATGGCTACCTAAATATGGTCCCCAATCAGAGACAACGATAAACAACTGCCTCTGATTGAGAACCAATCTAGGCAGCCATAGACATATAAACACCTAGACTTACAAAAACCCCTAGACATACAAAAAAACCTAGACAATCCCATGGTGTACTGAATGTGTAGACGTCAGTGGATTCCTCATCCAGATTGATTTGCCAATACCCATTCCTTATCATCTAGTTAAGATCTAGTGAAGATCTAGTGAAGATCTAGGGAAGATCTAGTGAAGGTCTAGTGAAGATAGTAAAGATCTTCTTGTCTGCTGGTTTGCATTGCACATCCTCTGAGGTGGGTATGAAGAAGTCTTGGCGCTGTATGGTCTTGTTCAGGTTCTTAGGATCCAAACACACCCTAAAAGAGACATTTTTTTATTTTCTGTTACGACCAGGCAGCTCACCCACAGTGTTGGTTTGGTTGCTTTGCTGACCACACCCCTCTACTTTTGATTGTCCTATGTCTGTTTCAGCCTGTGAAGCACAGTTTAATGAGTTTTCATACATCCATGAACAACAAGGGTGGACTTTTTCAAATGAAATCAAATCAGATTTTATTGGTCATATAAACATGGTTAGCAGATGTTAATGCGAGTGTAGCGAAATGCTTGTGCTTCTAGTTCCGACTATACAGTAATATCTAACAAGTAATCTAACAAATTCACAACAACTACCTAATACATACAAGTGTAAATGGATGAATAGAATATCTACATATACAGTTGAAGTCAGAAGTTTACATACACTTAGGATGGAGACATTAAAACTCATTTTTCAACCACTCCACACATTCTTTTCCAAAAATTGTTTACAGACAAATTATTTCATTTACAATTCACTGTATCACAATTCCAGTGGGTCAGAAGTTCAAATACACTAAGTTGACTGTGCCTTTTAAACAGCTTGGAAAATTCCAGAATATTATGTCATAGCTTTAGAAGCTTCTGATAGGCTAATTGACATAATTTGACTCAATTAGAGGTGTAATTGTGGATGTATTTGAAGGCCTACTTTAAAACGCAGTGCCTCTTTGCTTGACATCATGGGGAAATCAAAAGAAATCAGCCAAGACAGCAGAAAATAAACTGTAAACCTCCACAAGTCTGGTTCATTCTTGGGAGCAATATCCAAATGCCTGAAGGTACCACGTTCATTTGTACATTCATTTGTCTCCTAGAGATGAACGTACCTTGGCGTGAAAAGTGCAAATCAATCCCAGAACAACAGCAAAGGACCTTGTGAAGATGCTGGAGGAAACAGGTACAAAAGTATCTATATCCACAGTAAAACAAGTCCTATATTGACATAACCTGAAAGGGCGATCAGCAAGGAAGAAGCCACTGCTCCAAAACCGCCATTAAAATGCCAGAATACGGTTTACATCTGCCCATGGGGACAAAGATCATACTTTTTGGAGAAATGTCCTCTGGTCTGATGAAACAAAAATATAACTGTTTGGTCATAATGACCATCGTTATGTTTGGAGGAAAAAGGTGGAGGCTTGCAAGCCAAAGAACACCATCCCAACCGTGAAGCGCGGGGGTGGCAGCATCATGTTGTGGGGGTGCTTTGCTGCAGGAGGGACTGGTGCACTTCACAAAATAGATGGCATCATGATGGAGGAAAATTATGTGGATATATTGAAGCAACATCTCAAGACATCAGTCAGGAAGTTAAAGCTTGGTCGCAAATGGGTCTTCCAAATGGACAATGACCCCAAGCATACTTCCAAAGTTGTGGCAAAATGGCTTAAGGACAACAAAGTCAAGGTATTGGAGTGGCCATCACAAAGCCCTGACCTCAATCCTATAGAAAATTTGTGGGCAGAACTGAAAAACCGTGTGCGAGCAAGGAGGCCTTCAAACCTGACTCCGTTACACCAGCTCTGTCAGGAGGAATGGGCCAAAATTCACCCAACTTGATCCTAACTTGATAACTAGGATTAAATGTCAGGAATTGTGAAAAACTGAGTTTAAATGTATTTGGCTGTATGTATGTAGATGTATGTTAACTTCCGACTTCTGCTGTATGGCTGAGCGATGGCATGCGGCTTAGACAAGATGCAGTAGATGGTATAGAATATAGTGTATACATATGAGATGAGTAATGTAGGATATGTAAACATGATTAAAGTGGCGTTATTTAAGGTGACTAGTGATACCTTTATTGAGTAAATGTATTTAAGTGGCCAGAGATTTGAGTCTGTATGTTGGCAGCAGCCTCTCTATGTTAGTGATGGCTGTTTAAAAAAGTTCTTCAGGATTGGCGGGTCCCCTGTGGGAAGGTTGAGCTGAAGTAGGCTAATGCGATTAGCATGAGGTTGTCAGTAAACAAGAACATTTCCCAGGACATAGACATATCTGATATTGGCAGAAAGCTTCAATTCTTGTTAATCTAACTGCACTTTCCAATTTACAGTAGCTATTACAGTGAAATAATACCATGCTATTGTGTGAGGAGAGTGCACAGTTTTGAACATGACAAGTTATTAATAAACAAATTAGGCACATTTGGGCAGTCTTGATACAAAATGTTGAACAGAAATGCAATGGTTCATTGGATCAGACTAAAACTGCCATCTAGTGCTGCCATCTAGTGGCCAATATCTCAATTGCACCTGGGCTGGAATAATACATGATGGCCTTTCTCTTGCATTTCAAAGATGATGGTACAAAAAACAGTTGTTTTTTTCTCTGTATTATCTTTTACCAGATCCAATGTTTTATATTCTCCTACATTCCGTTCACATTTCCACAAACTTCAAAGTGTTTCCTTTCAAATGGTACCAAATAAATGCATATCCTTGCTTCAGGGCCTGAGCTGCAGGCAGTTAGATTTGGGTATGTCATTTCAGGTGAAATTTTTTAAAAAGGGGCCGATCCTTAAGAGTCCTCTTTGAATAAAACGATATTCCTCCCCCTGATTTGCTTTGGGGTCTGTGTTATCGAAGAGTAACATCAACTGCTAACAGAGTTATGTACTATTATGTTAAAAATGCACTATGCAGAAATCGCTCTGCCATTTCCTGGTTGCTAAAATTCTAATTATTTGCCTAATTTTAAGTTTATGTGACAAAACAAGCAATGTGTAGTGTAGAGAAACAATGTACCGCTGTGAAATATATTTTCAATTACCAAAAATATTTTATTTTCAGCTGTTTGAAACTGGTGTACAAAACCGAAAGTAAAAGAGGCAACAAAAAAAACATAATGAGATGCATAGAAATACTGCACATAGAACAGATATACCGCTTATTGGAATTGCTTTTAATGAGAATGACAAGTCTATAACATGCATTTCTATGTGAATTTGGTCAGTCACCCAAAATATTTCATATTGCAGCTTTAATGGTGTATAGCTCCATCTACTAAAATCTGTAGCTACAGATTATTTCACCACCATGCGTTTCCATCTCCTCCTCTCTCTCTTTCATGCCTATCTTGAGCACGTAAAGAGAGGGGCTGCCAACAGTTTAATTAAATATGTTGGGTTGTGAAAACATGTTACTATCAATGTTCCCGAACAGATTTAAGTACAGGGTAGCTGCAGGAACATGGTTGGAGAGCCCATTGCATATACAGTTTGGGCGGAATATCATCTATCGTTCTACAAGTGGCTGCATGGTCCTCAAATAGTGGTTGATGCCTGGGTGTTGTTGAGGAATATTTACTATATGCTTATGTTAAATAATACATTCATGCTATGTTAATTCTTTATGTGAACAATGGAGGAACTGTAGCTGAATAGTAAAATGCCAGTGTTTGGTAACTTGAGGGTAACCAGCTTTGCATAACTTGTATCTGAGGAGCCATGAGATAACAGGATGTAGGGAGGGTTTGTGGCAGAATCAGGCAATTGGCAGAACGCCCAGAATATTGTGCATTTGACTGAGAGCAGGTGTGGTGGGAACACAAACAGTTTCTACAAAAGATATAGAGAACAAGGCAGTTTACTGAACAACGCAGTTCCTAGGCCATCATTGAAAATAATAAATTGTTCTTAATTAACTGACCTGCCTAGTTAATTAAATAAAGGTTTCAAAAACAAAAAAAATAGACACTCCTTATAACTATGGTGTGTGAACAAAGGTTTATTGAGTCCTACTCTAGCTGTGTCTGGAGTGGGTCTCTGTTGCTGCAGCTCGTAATAAAGAACAACATCTCTTAAGGCTGATTATTTCCCATAACAGTGTTAAATAAGTTTTTTTTATAAGCCCAGCCATTTTTATATGTAATCCAGTGTGAAAGCAGAGTTTTGATGGTTGCTGCTGAAAAGAGGAACGAGACATTCACAAAAGATCAAACTGTTTAGCAATAATGACCATTGTTACATTTGGAGGAAAACGGGGGAGGCTTGCAAGCCGGAGAACACCATCCCAACCGTGAAGCACGGGGGTGGCAGCATCATGTTGTGGGGGTGCTTTGTTGCAGGAGGGACTGGTGCACTTCACAAAATAGATGGCATCATGAGAAGGGGAAATTATGTGGATATATTGAAGCAACATCTCAAGACATCAGTCAGGAAGTTAAAGCTTGGTCGCAAATGGAAGAGGACACTTCAGGGGAAGCAGAGAGGACGAGGAAACATCAGGTGAAAGCTCCATCTACTACAAAGAAACAAATTCCTTATTTGCTACGTGGGGTTTATCTTATTGAATAAAAGGATGCTTAATGCTTAAGAGTTTACTGATATAAGTAGGAGATGTGACATCCTGGCAACTATGAGAAAAAACACTTCATATCGGAGTTGTCTTTGGATGGCTATGCATATTCATGTTATGAGGCTAGTAGCATAGCATCTCTCCCCATTGAATACAGACAGTTGACGTCAACAACCCTCATCGAATATTCAAAAAAGGATTACAATAATGAGATGTAATCACAAATCCAAAGAAAGGAGAGACATGCATCTTGTCAGTATATCCATCATCTTTGTGGAAAGTTGTTTTGCTGTTGTCACCAATCCCAGGCTGCCAGACAACATCAACGACTTTATCCCCCTCTTCCTAAACTTTGCTAACTCTTGTTCAACTACTCTTTGATTCAATTGGTTTATATTAAATGTTTACATTGGCTTCAAGTGTTTGTTTTTTACTGAACGTTTGATAGATGACACTTCTATGGGATTAGACGTTTCACAGTGTAATCAGAAGCATAAAGGCCATTTTCCAGTTGGTTTTGGCTCAGAGTAAAACACACCAATCCCTGTCCTAATTTCAACAACGTATACCAATGTGATATAAATTGTATTTTTTAGTAGTAAATCTCAGTTGTATTTTTAGACCTATTTTCAATTTCAGTACCAAAAATGTTGTGGCTGCTCCACATATGGTATAGTAATTACAAAAGTGTACAATGCTAAAAGTCGAGCTTGTGTTTAAAAGCTCTCGTATGGTGTTTGTCATTCTACTTTTGGTGGGAACTATGCTGGCCCAAAGGTTCCATGGCCACAATATAGCTAGATTATGAATCAGAATGTCATGGGAATTCTAGACCACAATTAATTTGGACCAGAATAACAGAGGACCAACTGCCTTACGTGTCTGGATCTGCAGATAGATAAAGAGAAGATATTGACTCAACACTCGAGCCATTTTTATTTTATTTAACTAGGCAAGTCATTTAAGATCAAATTCTTATTTTACAATGACAGCCTACCGGGGAAACAGTGGGTCAGCTGCCTTGTTCAGGGGCAGAAAGACAGATTTGTACCTTTTCAACTCTGGGATTGCAATCCAGCAACCGTTTGGTTACTGTCCCAACGCTCTAACCACTAGGCTACCAGCCACCTCGATCAGTGATGGCAACGCAGTAGTACTGGAAATGACACCTTTCAAGTACTGAGGAAATTTCCAAATGAATGAAGTGCCCTTAATTTGCATTGTGAATGTTGCTTTGATGGATTTTGACTGGTTGTGATTAACAGTATAAACGTAAGAGTGGTAATGTAACGAAGCAACAGTATTTTGACCCAGCAGATGGCAGTAATCCACCTTCAATAATGAGCAGAGTGCAGGAGGTTTAGGCTTGAGATCCAAAGGTGTAGAATTCACACAACATGTGCCTAAAATCCAAATCAAGCAGATTGAGTGCCATGACTCAGTGTTGAAGTTACTCAAATCAAATTAAATTTATTTATATAGCCCTTCTGACATCAGCTGAGATCTCAAAGTGCTGTACAGAAACCCAGCCTAAAACCCCAAACAGCAAGCAATGAAGGTATAGAAGCACGGTGGCTAGGAAAAACTCCCTAGAAAGGCCAAAACCTAGGAAGAAACCTAGAGAGGAGCCAGGCTATGAGGGGTGGCCAGTCCTCTTCTGGCTGTGCCGGGTGGAGACTCAAATTTTCATAAAAGACCAGCATGGTCAAATAATAATAATCACAGTAGTTGTCGAGGGTGCAGCAAGTCAGCACCTCAGGAGTAAATGTCAGTTGGCTTTTCATAGCCGATCATTAAGAGTATCTCTACCGCTCTTGCTGTCTCTAGAGAGTTGAAAACAGCAGGTCTGGGACAGGTAGCACGTCCGGTGAACAGGTCAGGGTTCCATAGCCACAGGCAGAACAGTTGAAACTGGAGCAGCAGCACGGCCAGGTGGACTGGGGGACAGCAAGGAGTCATCATGCCAGGTAGTCCTGAGGCATGGTCCTAGGGCTCAGGTCCTCCGAGAGAGAGAAAGAGTGAAAGAGAGAATTAGAGAGAGCATACTTAAATTCACACAGGACACCGGATAAGACAGGAGAAGTACTCCAGATATAACAGACTGCCCCTAGCCCCCCGACACATAAACTACTGCAGCATAAATACTAACCCCACCCACTTTGCCAAAGCACAGCCCCCACACCACTAGAGGGATCTCTTCAACCACCAACTTACCATCCTGAGACAAGGCCGAGTATAGCCCACAAAGCCACGGCACAACCCAAGGGGGGGCGCCAACCCAGACAGGAAGATCACATCAGTGACTCAACCCACTCAAGTGACGCACCCCTCCTAAGGACGGCATGGAAGAGCACAAGTAAGCCAGTGACTCCCCTGGAAGAGACCCTTTTTAAACCCACACCCACATTTCTGAAACGTTTTAATTGCTTTGCTCTGCTCACTATCCTCAACCTAAAGTGCAACACATCCGGTTTTGTAAAAAATAAATATGAACACAGAGCAGTTTACAAGCTACATGTAAAATATAACACCAGAATTGGCTAACCTTATATGAGAGAGAGAGAGAGAGAGAGAGAGAGACAGAGAGAGAGACAGAGAGAGAGACAGAGAGAGAGACAGAAAGAGACAGAGAGAGAGAGAGAGAGAGGGAGACAGAGAGACAGAGAGAGAGAGAGAGACAGAGACAGAGACAGAGAGAGAGAGAGAGAGAGCGAGGTTAATCTCTAAACCTACATTGGAAACACATTACATTTTTTTTATTTAACCTTTGACTTATTTAACATATCAAGTCAAATCAAATTTATTTATATAGCCCTTCGTACATCAGCTGATATCTCAAAGTGCTGTACAGAAACCCAGCCTAAAACCCCAAACAGCAAGCAATGCAGGTGTAGAAGCACGAAACATACAGTATGTATTAGTCACAACAGATGATGGCAATGCACCATTCGACACATATCTACGATTGATATCAGCGCTGTCTCAATGCATCTTGAAATGGCCTATAGTGGTGACAGAATGTACTGTCAAACAAAGCTGAGAGAGAGAGAGAGGGGTTACCGGAGAGTTAGCTTCATCCAATGCACTGTAATTAGCATGTATATTAGTCTAGGTTACCTTTAGCTGGCTTTGTTTCAAAGCTTTTATGATCTACATTAAGATAATTCATAGGACGAACTACACTACTGCCAGAAAGCATGTAATGCACCCAGAAATGTCATATCTCTGTTGAAGATGCAAAAAGCATTTGTGGACACCATGTTGAGATACTGTATGTGCTATTATTTCATTGTGTCTAGGAAAGCATATCCATCAATTTCCACGATTATGTTGGGAAATTGAAATATTTGTGATCAACATCAGAAAAAGTTTTGTAATCTAGGTCTAATAGCTGCAAAACAATGTATAGCCATCAATCTGAAAGCTTCAAATCCAATCTCAATAACAAACGTGAGGACTGAACTATCTAACTACATCCTATTAGACTATATGCTATCAAATCGAACACAAAGCAGACATATTTGACAGCATTTGGAAACCGTATGTTGACCAAAGTGCTGCATAGTGGGCGTTTTGTTTTGTGTTGTTTTTGTTTGTGAATGTCAGTTTGTTTTGGTTCGATTTTTTGGCCTTAGTGTTTTGCTTGTGGATCCCTCTGTGAGAATGAATGTAGATTTCTGTGGGTGGGTGGGGAGCGGGTGGGAGGGAGATGTATATTGACACTGTGAGATTACACTTTTTGTATTTATTTATTGTTTAAAAAAAAGGTGTGGTTAGTCCCCCCCCCTGTCTCCCTGTTCACCCACGACTGCGTGGCCACGCATGACTCCATCATCAAGTAATGTGTTATTGACTGTACGTTTGTACGTTTGTTTATGTGTAACTCTGTGTTGTTGTTTTTGTCGCACTGCTTTGCTTTATCTTGGCCAGGTCGCAGTTGTAAATGAGAACTTGTTCTCAACTGGCCTACCTGCTTAAATAAAGGTGAAATAAAATTTTAAAAAATCAAGGCCTAATCACCGACAACAATGAGACTGACAACAATGAGACTGCCAACAGAGAGGAGGTCAGAGACCTGGCAGTGTGGTGCCAGGAGAACAATCTCTCTCTCAATGACAGCAAGACAAAGGAGCTGATCGTGGACTACGGGAAATGGAGGGGCGAGCATGCCCCCATTCACATCGAAGAGGCTGTAGTGGACTGGGTCAGCCCAGTACATCACTGGGGCCGAGCTCCCTGCCATCCACGGCCTCCATACCAGTCGGTGTAAGAGGAAGGCCCGAAAATCTTTCAAAGACCCCAGCCATAGACATTGTCACGTAGACCGGATAAGTAAAGTGAAATGTCTTGTTTTACAGGATCAGTCATAGTAGTACACCACCCATGGAGCAAATTTAGGGTTAAGTGCCTTGCTCAAGGGCACATTGACATGTTTTTCATCTTGTCAGCCCAAGTATTTGAACCAGCGACCTTTCAGTTACTGACCCAACGCTCTAACTGCAAGGCTACCTGCCTATTTGCATGGACTCTTTTTTGCTCTGACCCTCTTACGCTGACTATGCACAGTGAACACTCACTGAACTTGGTACTGGTACTCCGTGTATAGCCGTCATTGTAAATAAGAATTTGTTCTTAACTGACTTGCCTAGTTAATGAAAGGTTAAATAAATATAAATAAATAAATAAATATCCCTGTTATAGTTATATTGCGTTATTATTTTTCTACTTTTATTAGCCAATTGTGTTACTTGTTAACTCTGCAATGTTGGGAAAGGCTCGTAAGTAAGTATTTCACGGTAAAAGTGTACATCTGTTGTATTCGGCGCATGTGACAAAATGTGAGTTGATTTGCTATGAGGGGACTTTTATTATGAAGTTGAACTTCAAGTAGAAGTTTTACCCGGATGTAATTGTTCAATGTTGGAGAAATGAATGACAACAATATACTGTTGATAAAGAACAATTCCTAAATAGATAAGAAACGAGGTCGGAGCGTCTTCACTCATCATGTAAAGTAAGGGGTAAGTTAGTTACTAGCTGCTAACCTGTAGTTCCCACTCGGGTCCTAACGTTATTCCGTTACTATGTTTAAAGGCGAATTGGCTCTGGAGGCCAAAAACAGCCAAATACTCCCATCTAAACGAGAATCGAATCTCAATTGTGGTAGCTACCGTTCTCGAAACATAAATCCCTCTACTGGTATGTTCATATCAAATACAAATAATATCACAAACGCAAAATACACATGCATGTACACCAGAGGCTGGAACATGCGTTGTAAAAATTTAGATTTTGTCTGTGTAGTAACACTCATCCTATATTATGAAAGAGGTACAAAACCGTACTGCAAGCGATGCGTGTTATTCTTCAGACCGATCGTCGATGCTCTTGACCAAACTCCCCCTTACAGAAGACACTTTCGTCCAATCACTCATGTGTAAAGGAACTGAGAGTCATGATCAAGGGCTAGCTAGCATGCAGCTGCTTAGCCGGGTGTTGGGTTGGCTAGTAACTGCTTGTTGTGTTGTGAACACGCCTTAGGCTGTGAATAGGGCATGCTTTCTGTGTGTAATATGATTTATGTATGTATGTATGTATGTGTAATGGAGGTCAAAACGTGCCGTAAACTCACTCCACAGTTAGTTTGAATTGAGTTGTCCAGGAGGGAGGTCACGTGTGTTGCGGTGCAGAAAACCACTGGTTCGAGCTCAGTATTGGGCAGTCTGAAAGTGGCTGTTAGCAGCGCACGTTGACGTCGGTTTCATATGTAGTTAGCTAGCTATGCAAAGACCGAGGGTGCTGGAAGTATCAAGGTTCGTTTCTGTTCTCATTGTGGATTCTAGATCATGGCCCACTGCAGAGCTAGGTTGCTGAAACTCCTAAATGCCAGGGAGGGAGACTGCTTGTAATTTAAGACTGAATGTCATAGCTACAGTAGCTAAGCCAATTTTTAGGTCTGTGGGTTTCTAAAAGTTGCCTAATTCTCTTCCTTTTGTGAGCAGGCTCAGGACAGCAAGATGGGCAGAAGCAACAGCACTACCTCGCGCGGCGTTCCAGTGGTGCTGGTGTGCCTTGGTGCTCTGCTATTGGGCAATGTGGTGATCTACTTGTACCTGGACTCGCTGCAGCAGAGTGGCGACGGCGACCCCCACCTGACTCCTCATGGGGCATGTCCACCCCGTCACTTTAGGATGGCCAACATGAGGAACTGTTCGCCCTGGCTGGAGTGTCCACAAGTCCGCACAGAGGTGCGCAAGTTGAAGATGATCGGCCAGGGAGCTGTTAAGCAGGTTAGCCACACAACAACAGAAAAAAATCGAAACATATGCCCAATTTCATTTGACGTAACAAACCTGAATACATTACAAAACCTGAGGTGTTTATTCAGTGTCCTCCTCCCCCTCCCATAGGTTTTCCTGTCCGAGTGGAAGGGTCACAAAGTAGCCCTGTCCAAGCTCTCCTCTCCGGAGTACCAGGAGGACTTCCTCCATGGGCTCTCCATGCTCCAGGCCCTCCAAGGGCCCCATGTGGTGGTGCTGGTAGGCCTGTGCTCAGAGGACCACACCCTGGTCACAGAGTACCATCCGCTGGGCTCTCTGCTCAACCTGGATGCCGTGCTGGCCCAGGAGAGGCACCGCGTACGGGACACCTGGCAGACTCGCCTGCGGCTGGCACTGGACTACGTCTCCATTCTCCATTACCTCCACACCAGCACCGCCGGGACCAGAGTCATGTGTGACTCCAATGACCTGGTGAAAACCCTGTCACAGTTCCTGCTGACCAGCGACTTCCACCTGGTGGTCAATGACCTGGATGCCCTGCCAGAGGTCGGGGCCCCTGCAGGCTCGCTAGTGAGATGCGGCCACCGGGAGCTCACAGGGGAATTTGTGGCCCCGGAGCAGCTGTGGCCCCACAGTGACGGCCAGCCATTTGTCGATGAGCTTATGCCGGGGTACGACGAAAAAACGGACATTTGGAAGATTCCAGATGTTACACGTTTCCTGATGGGGAGGGTAGTGGGAGGTGACGTGGCCCACTTCCACCTCTTTCAGATCAACGGGGAGTGTAAGAGAAGAGACCCTCATCTTCGCCCCTCTGCAATGGATGTCCTGAGCGTGTACAGATCAGTCTATGCAACCATGATGAGAGACAGTCCCGGTCCTGGTGGCTCCAGAGACATGCTTTAATCTCACTTTGTCTTTGTACTGATAAGAAACTGGACCGTGTAATTAAAAATAAAATAAAAATTTTGTCACCGTTTTATAATTTACCCTTTGAGATGTTACCTTTGAAAATCAAATAACAATTAATTATTATTATTATTTTTTACATTTGCTCACTTTTATCTTTGATGCATTTGTGTTGAAATAATTAGTACAGTCTGCTGCAAGTAGCCCATCATGTCATGATGTGCTCCAGCACACAGGGTGGCGCTAACGCACTCGTTATTCCATTAACAGCTGACAGAAAACCTTCGCGCATAATAGAGGGAATTCCCTTCCAAACATGGGGTGTATTAATTAAAAACAATTGTTACAAAACAATTAGTATTTTGCAACAGAAACCGTTTACGCCAAACGGAAAACGTTTTGCAACAGACAACGAGAGTTTCTATAGGACAAACTCAGGTAGGTCCCGCCCCTTTCGGTTCTTAACCGGTTTCCGTTGCAAGACATGATGAATACATCCCTGTTTTGTGGATTGTTGTAGCACGTCGGACACTTCCCGTTCTCCGTAATTGTGTAATTATCCGACCTTTCGCTGATCTTGACTGTTTCGGAGGATACAGTCTAGTACCGCAATTGAACAATGTTTGCAGTCAGGAGTGCATTCCGCCTGGGTGCAAGAATCACTGAGATTTCAAGACGAGGATGCGCTGTCGGTCTTCCCGTGGATGATGTCGTCAACGGGCTTACCGAGGAGCAGATACAAGTAACGTTAGATAACTGAAGTAGCTAACGTTAGCTAGCTAACGACCAACGACAGCTGACATTATTCAGTCAACAAGCTCAAATGAAAGTCTGGGTTGTGTTTTTAAATTTTTTTTTAAATGAAGGAACAAAACAGAAAGGTGTCAAGGACGCGTAGCAAGTGTTAAAGGCCAAAATGACGGACTGCTACTGCTATGACATAACTGTTGTGTCGAGAGTCTTTATTTAGATGGCTTTTGGTTGTACTAACTACCTATATTGCCTGGACATCGAGACGCTCGTTGTTCAGCTCAGTTAGGCTATCAGCTGTAGTTCACTAGTAGTCGGTTCAGAGCAAATTTATGCACGGGGCAAACGATGCTTTCAGACCTCTGGTAGCTACTGGTATGATCCTAGACAAAGGTTACATGCGGACAACTAACGTTGATGTGGACGAGGGGTGGGTTTCTTGTGCAGCTTTTGATTGGGTGAAAGTTCGTGCATATGCATGTGACGCTGCTTCGCTCTGAAGGGGAATAAACTACGTTTTGCATAACAATATCAGTTGATTTATCAAAGTGCTGTACAGAAACCCAGCCTAAAAACACCAAACAGCAAGCAATGCAGGTGTAGAAGCACGGTGGCTAGGAAAAACTCCCTAGAAAGGCCAAAACCTAGGAAGAAACCTAGAGAGGAACCAGGCTGTTGATACTATCTAGTAGTTATTATTGTATTGATACATTTGTTTTTTTTAACAGTACTCTTAACAGTATACATGTGAACATATTCAGTTTGAAATTCATGTCGATATATTTTTGCTGTCAATGCCTATTTTGTCCAGCTCCGACAGACAATCCGGAGGTTCCTAGCCGAGAAGCTGGCACCCATTGCCAATGAGATTGACAAGAGCAATGAATTTGTTGGGATGCGGGTGAGATGATGAAGTATACTATTCTAATAAGAACTAGCGAGCTAGGACAACCTTACCATAATACGATGTAGTGTGTGTGGTATTCCTCTTGAATCATTGTATTATCTTACTGTTTGCTGCACTACAAACAGTATAATCCACCTCAAATGAATAACAGGACATCATTAGGATCCATGACCTAAATCATAAAAATACTGGACATTGTATTACAATAGAGGTAACTCTTAATGTTCTTCATGTAGGTCTACATTGAGTGTTTTTTGGGACTAAAAATATGAACTTTGTAAGGCCCCTGGCTTACACCTGGTAACCTCTTGGGTTGTTTTTTTTTCATGCAGGACTTTTGGAGGGACATGGGTGATATGGGACTTCTGGGTATCACTGCCCCATGTAAGAGATGGATACTGATTTCGGTTGATGTATCACTATGCTATTTATCCCGGCGTAAAAATAGTTTACCGGTAGTTTAATCAATGGCCGTGATGGTGATCTGATGTAGAAGTAGCATCATAACTATGTTAACTCCCCCCACAGTGGATTATGGTGGTTCAGGATTGGGTTACCTAGATCATGTGATTGTGATGGAGGAAATGTCGCGAGTGTCGGCGGCTGTCGCCCTCAGCTACGGGGCCCATTCGAACCTCTGTGTCAATCAGATGGTGCGCCATGGCAACACGAAGCAGAAGGACAAGTACATGGCCAAGGTGTGGATGATATTTGTAGTCCCATGCATGCTTAATGCACTCAAGTATACAGGCAGTCTCAAAGTGCAATAGCCAGATGTTCTTTTTATTTCTTTGATATGAAATGTATGCCGTTGTCTTTTCCCAGGTCATGACTGGAGAGCATGTTTGTGTCTACTCTATACAGGCAGTTTCACATTGAAATAGCCATGTTACAGTGCATTCAGAAACTATTCAGACCCCTTCACTTTTTCTACGTTACAACCTTATTCTTAAATTGATTAAATTGTTTCCCCCCCCTCATCAATCTACACACAATACCCCATAATGACAAAGCAAAAAAAGTAACTATCACATTTTACTTAAGTATTCAGAACCTTTACTCAGTACTTTGTTGACGCACTTTGGCAGCATTTACAGGATTGAGTCTACTTGGGTATGACGCTACAAGCTGGGCACACCTATATTTGTGGAGTTTCTCTAATTCTTCTCTGCAGATCCTCTCAAGCTCTGTCAGGTTGGATGGGGAGCATCGCTGCACAGCTATTTTCAGGTCTCTCCAGAGATGTTCTATCGGGTACAAGTCCGGGCTCAGGCTGGGCCACTCAAGGAAATTCAGACTTGTCCCGAAGCCACTCCTGGGTTGGCTTGGCTTTGTGCCTAGGGTCATTGTCCTGTTAGAAGGGGAACCTTTTGCCCCAGTCTGGGGTCCTGAGTGCTCTGGAGCAGGTTTTCATCAAGGATCTCTCTCTGTATTTTGCTCCGTTCATCTTTCCCTCAATCCTGACTAGTGTCCCTGCTGCTGAAAAACATCCCCACACCATGACGCTGCCACCACCATGCTTCACCGTAGGGATGGTGGCAGGTTTCCTCCAGAAGTGACACTTGGCAAAGAGTTCAATCTTGGTTTTCTCAGACCAGACAAATCTTGTTTTTAGGTGCCTTTTGGCAAACTCTGAGCGGGCTGTCATATGCCTTTTTACTGAGGAGTGGCTTCCATTTGGCCATTTTACCATAAAGGCCTCAACGGTGGAGTGCTGCAGAGATGGTTGTCCTTCGGGAAGGTTCTCCCATCACCACAGCGGAACTTTGGCTCTGTCAGAGTGACCATCGGGTTCTTGGTCACCCCCCTTCTCTGCCGATTTCTCAGTTTGGCCGGGCAACCAGCTCTAGGAAGAGTCTTGGTGGTTCCAATCTTCCTCCATTTAAGAATGGAGGCCACTGTGTTCTGGGGATCTTCAATGCTGCAGACTTTTTTTGTGGTACCCTTCCCCAGATCTGTGCCTCGGCACAATCTTGTCTCGGAGCTCTACAGACAATTCCTTCGACCTCATGGCTTGGTTTTTGCTTTGACAAGCACTGTCAACTGTGGGACCTTTATATAGACAGGTGTGTCTTTCCAACTTTCCAAATCCTGTCCAATCAATTAAATTTACTACTAGTGGACTCCAAGTTGTAGAAACAGCTCAAGGATGATCAATGGAAATGGGATGTTCCTGAGCTCAATTTTGAGTCTCATAGCAAAGGGTCTGAAGGCTTATGTAAATATGGTATTTCTTTTGAATACATTTGAAATCATTTAAAAAAAACCTGTTGTCGTTATGGAGTATTGTGTGTGTGTGTGTGTGTGTGTAGATTGAGAAACAATTTATTTAATACATTTTAGAATAAGGCTGTAATGTAACAATGTGGGGAAAAAGTCTAGGTCTGAATACTTTTTGAATGCACTGTATATCTTATCGTTCTAATATAATGTCCCCAGCTCATGACAGGAGAGCACGTGGGTGCCTTGGCAATGAGTGAGCCCAACGCCGGATCCGATGTGGTGTCCATGAAACTGAAGGCCAGGAAAGAAGGTGAGCACTCTGGAATACTCTCCTTAAAATCCCTTTCTGTAGTAGCACAAGTTCACTGAGCTAGTTCCTTACCTTTTTTTAAATGGGCATCATTGCTCATACTGCTGTCTGTCTCCTCTCTGGGTTTTTATTTTGCTGAAGGTGACCACTACATTCTTAACGGTGGAAAGTTCTGGATCACCAACGGGCCAGATGCAGACGTTCTCATTGTGTACGCTAAGACAGACCCGGAGGCTCACCAAAAGGGTATCACAGCTTTCATTGTGGAGAAGGCAAGTATTTATCTTAGGCAATGAAACCAAACGCCTTCCATATTCCACTTAAAACAGCTTCACCAGTTATGGGTTTGGACCTGTTTACGTTTGACCAGTTATGGGCCTGGGTCTATTCCCTCTAGTTTTTTTTTTGTTCGGCTTTGAGCAAATTTCAGATCTGCGGAGTGCAAACTTAAACATTTTGAAAAGTCTGTGCAACTTCCAGCGTGTGTTTACTGTGAACTCTGAAGCTGTACCCGCTTTAAGTTAGTTTTAAGTGGCCAAGTAGGCTACTGTCTATTTGATCATAATGTAGGCCTACCAGAGTGGCCTACAATCTAAAACAATGGAGAAAATGCATCCTATAACATTTTAACATGGAAATAGCTGTTCGATCATTCAGCCTACAGTAGCAGCCAATGTTTGGCGTTCAATGTAGGCCTACATTCCAAAATACTTTTTTTTTTTAAACATGCAGGGCTTGGCATTGACCTGTTTATCCACTTGTCCTTCAGACAAGGTGACTGGAAATGTTGTTTAGGCAAACCACTTTACAAAATAAAATGCATTCTACCATTTACAGAGAAACAGACAAATTAATGTTCCCTCTGCCTATTGGCAGAGGGAATACTATACAACACTGCCCCTTTAAGACAATCTCTTTACCGGACTCGTTTTTCAAATATGTCTAGGAATGTACATGTTTTGTGCTCTTGTAGGAAGCAATCACTCCCCTATCGCTGTCTACAAATGATCTATAACTGGGCTAATAACTCACTAACTAGCAAAGGATATGAACAAAATGTGCACACGTGGCTACATTCAGCTCTCGCTTTGAGCTCAAAACAAGCGCATCTACTCACAACTGCTCATGCTGTAAACACAGTCCAGTTCAAAGTAAATGGACAGATCCATATATGGTCTGTTTGCATATAGGCCTATTGCAGCTCTGATTGGTTATGCCGCACCGGTCTGTGTAGAGTACGGCCTGAGTCCTGTGTGTCAATGCAATAGAATCCTACTCCAATGTGTTCTGCCTACAACAAAATATCTTGCGTAGTTTGTTTTGTTTCAGGTATGTTGTATTGAAAGTGGCTAATATTGCGTTGATTTGATCACAATTGCCACAATAAAGGGAAATGTTGAGTGTTTACTGGGAAAACTGTAGAACAGTGGTCACCAACCTTTTCTTAGTCAAGATCACTGAGTCAAAAATGCAAGCTGAGATCTACTGCTCAGATTATATATTTTTTTTTATATGACTTAATGCAACATTAACCAATTAAAAACAGTACTGTAGCAATGAGGTTTGTGCAGTAAGCTATAGGCCCAATACATTAATACCACATATTGGCTTTGCTTGAATTTCTCTGCATAGTTCGGGACATGTTTTTATAAATATTTTTTTTAATTCTATTTCAAAATTTGAGGTAGGCTATATGATCACACTGGTAATCGATCCGTTGTTGTATTACTTGAGGCCCAGCTCAGTAAACATACTTTTACATTTTTATTTTGCTGGCCTGAGGGAGAGGGCAGCAGACTGACGGTCTGCCTCTCAACATTCCTCCGCTGACACTGACCAAAAAAGGACACTGTCTTTCAGCTGATGGTGAAACTCGAGTCTCACCACATTTATTTCTGCCTACAAATTCATGTTACTCCTATGAACAGAGAAAGTAAAATATTCCTTGATTATTAAAAGACCAAAGCCGCGAATTATAACAACGCCTGTGGAAATAGGAAGAATGTGCATTTTTATGGCTTATTAGTGTTGAATACAGTCTCTCTCTCTCTAGTCATGTTTGTAAATCTCACAGTATCAACTTTGCTTTCTTTTATGCCTGCTAAATTACTGGAGACACAGTAATATGAGCCATCCGATTGGCCAGCGGTAAGCCTATAGTGCACTTGATTTGCTCTCCGGGCAGCGTTTGTACCTTCAGACACATAAAATGGTAAGTTTGCCTACCCATTGCACAGGGCAGCTAAATTGGCTGCACCTACTGGCAATAGCCTGAGACAAATAAAACAAAATAGGAACACAAGGCTTTATCATTGGGTTTTTACAGAAATGTTTGGCTATCGACAAGGATTGCCTTGGAGGACGATAGACCGGTTGGTGACCACTGCTCTAAAAAGTTGAGTCCAATCTCTGGCTTCTCTCCATGGGCTGATATTTGTTCTGCACGGCAGTCTGGGCTACTGCACGCCCGCATGCAGTTTTAGAGGGACCGTTGTTCTGGACCCGTTTTAACACTTTATTTTATTATGATCAATAATGGAAATGCTTCTGTCTCGGCCTCTACATGAACTTTCCCGACATTACCCAGGTTTCCCAGTAATCGTGTTTTTGGAGGATTATGGATTTCTGGAAAACCTGGGAGTTTTGTGAAAGATACTAGAATTTTGCAACCCTAGTCTGGACATATTGGTAAATTATGTCCAACTTTTATTCCTACAGGGAATGCCAGGGTTTAGCACAGCACAGAAGCTGGATAAACTGGGAATGAGGGGATCCAACACTTGTGAACTTATCTTTGAGGACTGCAAGATTCCAGGTGTGTGTGCCTGAGCGTGTATGCACATGTGTGAGTGTATTCAGTAATATTTTGTATCATAATGAATTACGTTTTCAATTGCAACGGTGTCTTTTGATTACAGTGGAGAATGTCTTGGGTCCTCTCAACAAGGGAGTCTATGTGATGATGACTGGACTCGACCTGGAGAGACTTGTGCTCGCAGCAGGACCTATCGGGTAAATATACATATTCTAACACACCTATTCTGTGTACGTCTATCTAAACTCAGCAACAAAAAAAAAGTGTCCCCTTTTCAGGGCCCTGTCAATCAAAGACATTCACAGATCTTCATTGTAAAGGGTTTAAACACTGTTTCCCATGCTTGTTCAATGAACCATAAACAATTAATGAACATGCACCTGTGGAAAAGTCATTAAGACACTAACAGCTTACAGACGGTATGCAATTAAGGTCACAGTTATGAAAACTTAGGACACTAAAGATGCCTTTCTACTGACTCTGAAAAACACAAAAAGAGATGCCCGGGGTCCCTGCTCATCTGTGTGAACATGCCTTAGACATGCTGCAAGGAGGCATGAGGACTGCAGATGTGGCTAGGGCAATGACTTGCAATGTCCGTACTGTGAGACGCCTAAGACCGCACTACAGGGAGACCGTACGGGCAGCTGATTGTCCTCGCAGTGGCAGACCACGTGCAACAACACCTGCACAGGATCGGTACATCCGAACATCACACCTGTGGGACAGGTACAGGATGGCAACAACAACTGCCCGAGTTAAACCAGGAACGCACAATCCCTCCATCAGTGCTCAGACTGTCCACAATAGGCTGAGAGAGGCTGGACTGAGGGCTTGTAGGCCTGTTGTAAGGCAGGTCCTCACCAGACATCACCGGCAACAATGTTGCCTATGGACACAAACCCACCGTCGCTGGACCAGACAGGACTGGCAAAAAGTGCTCTTCACTGACGAGTCAAGGTTTTGTCTCACCAAGGGTGATGGTCGGATTTGGGTTTATTGTCGAAGGAATGAGCGTTACACCGAGGCCTGTGCTCTGGAGCGGGATCGAGGTAGAGGGTCCTTCATGGTCTTGGGCGGTGTGTCACAGCATCGTCGGACTGAGCTTGTCATTACAGGCACTCTCAATGCTTTGCATTACATGGAAGACGTCCTCCCTCGTGGTACCCTTCCTGCAGGCTCATCATGACATGACCCTCCAGCATGATAATGCCACCACGCACAGAACGAGCAGTATGGCTGATTTCCTACAAGACAGGAATGTCAACCTTCTGCGACAGCCAGCAAAGAGCCCGGATCTCAATCCCATTGAGCACGTCTGGGATTGGAGGGCTAGGGCCCCCCCCCCCCAGAAATGCCTGGGGACTTGCAGGGGACTTGATGGAAGAGTTGGGGTAACATCTCACGGCAAGAACCGACAAATCTGTTGCAGTCATTGAGGAGGAGATGCACTGTATTACTTAATGCAGCTGGTGGCCACACCAGATACTGACTGTTACTTTTGATTTTTGGAGCCACCCCTTTGTTCAGGGACACATTATTCAAATTCTGTTAGTCACATGTCTGTGGAACTTGTTTAGTTTATGTCTCAGTTGTGGAATCTTCCTACAAATATTTATACATGTTACATTTGCTGAAAATAAACGCAGTTGACAGTGAGGATGTTTATTTTTTTGCTGAGTTTGTTCTGCAATGAAGATAATGCTCCCCTCTTTCAGCATTATGCAAGCTGTGATGGACTTTTCTGTTCCCTACCTGCACGTTAGAGAAGCTTTCGGACAGAAAATTGGACACTTCCAGGTGGGAAATCAACCAAACCATTCTCAGACGGTCAAATAAGGAAGGGCACTTGTGTCAATCATATTCCACTTACAACAGATCTCCACCTATTTCTCTTGCATATACCACTTCCTTTAAGGTTATAAAATGACTAAATTTGATGTGAGAATTAATATTGCTTTCAAGTATAACACTTTTTTGCCTTTTCTGGGATTTGTTTTTTTTCCTTCCTACCAGTTGATGCAAGCAAAGATGGCTGACATGTACACACGCCTGGCTGCATGTAGACAGTATTTGTATAACGTGGCACGAGCCTGTGACAAGGGACACTCTAATTCCATGGTGAGCATTCTCGACAACAACAAAGTCCATTTTATTAATGTGAAATTCATATAGTAATGTAACAGCAAATATATTGGCTGAAAGTGTTGATGACAAATGTAATGTTACATTTTATAATGTGATAGGAAAAAAAATATTGGATGGCACAGTATTATCTTGGTGTTATTGTAGGACTGTGCTGGGGTCATTCTTTATTGTGCTGAGAATGCCACTCAAGTTGCTCTGGATGGAATTCAGTGCCTGGGTAAGAACCAAGCCATGCACTTTATAGAAACATGTTGATCTTTGTAGCTAATGTTAACATTGCATGCTCAACTGTTTTACACTTGTGTTCATCCTAACTATAATCTCTCTGGGGAGGTGGAGGGATTGGAGGGCTTGATTTTAATTTCATTTATGACAAGTCATTGTTGCGTTTCTTCACCTACAGGTGGCAACGGCTACATTAATGATTACCCCATGGGCCGTTTCCTGAGGGACGCCAAGCTGTACGAGATCGGAGCAGGCACCAGTGAGGTGCGCAGGCTCATCATTGGTCGAGCCTTCAATGCCATGTACAAGTAGACCTTGAAAGCTGAAGTGAAGTACACGCACTGGATCACGACTCACCCAAAGGCCTTACACGAAATACCATTATACACTCTTAGAAAGGTTTCTAAAAGGGTTCTTTGCCTGTCCCTGTGTAGGAGAACCCTGTATTGGTTCCAGGTAGAACCCTTTCACCCAATAAAGAACTGTTTTAAGAACCCTTTAGTGAAAAGTTTCTACCTTTGACCAAAACAGTCCCTGTAGGAGAAACAGCCGAGGGAACATTTTATGATTCTCCATATGAGCTTTAGTCACGGGCAACAAGCACCGGAGTAGCACCAACAGATGATGATTCATCTGGTGTGGACTTAGATCTCTGCCTCCAGTGTTTTAGATACAATAAGTAGTCTGGTATCAACCCAATTAAACTGTATTTATCATACTTTTAACATTTCTTATTATTTCAGTATCAATTTAATTTATGGCATTTTAAGAGTTTTATTGATTCTACCTTGCAGTGAAATGACCTTAGTCTATATAGTGGAGGTATCTAGTAGTGTGTGTCTGAAGCAGTGGACCATACAATATGCTCTGTTATGCAAAGAGTTCTTGCAAGCAGCAGCATTTTTAAATCATGACAAACTTCAGATTAAAATGTCCCCCTTCCGTTAGTTGCCTTCCGTTGATGTTTCCTGGGTACATGGCTTTGTACACAAGTGGCTACCATTTAACAACTTTTAAAACTATCGTTATCTTTTTGTGTTATCACTCGTCCTTATGGTTTTCAAAGTATTTGTGGTGTTGAGCTGTGTAGAAAATCTTCTCCATGAATGAATGTGAAGTGAAGATGGTCAGCAAAAACAATGTACTTGTACCAAACAATGATTTTCTATAATGGAAATATCATTGTTTACTTTTAAGAACATATTCAAATGGTTAAATCAACTAAAAATTGTCTGATAGGAAGAACCAAAAAAATTGCAAGATTTGTTAATTCCTCAAGATTTTGTTTCAAACTAAGTATCCAAATTGGTTGATGTCCTGTTTGTGTAGAATAAAAAATTACTTGGATTTTGCACTATTGGGCCATGTCTTATTTAAAATTCAAACGGTGCGCCATGTCTAATATTAAAGAATGGCAGAGGACCGGTAAAGCTCTGCAGTGTTGTTTTATAACATTTGAATGTGCATTAGATGGCAACAAGATCATATTGTACAGCAATTTCATTAGGTAACATGAATACAAAGCCAGTGAGAGGTGGTTACAATAGGATGGGAGGCCAAGAGTCCGTGTAACCAATAGAGTCAGAGTCCCGAGTGTGGGAACAAACAGACTGTGTCACGGTTGGGTAAACAAGCAAGTTCAAAGTCGACAAAGCACGCAGGAGTCATGAGGCAAATTGCATTTTTATTTAAAAATATATTTCACCTGTATTTAACCAGGTAGGCCAGCTGAGAACAAGTTCTCATTTACAACTGCGACCTGGCCAAAATAAAGCAAAGCAGTGTGACACAAACAACACAGAGTTACATCAACAAACGTATAGTCAATAACATAAAAGAAAGATCTATAAAGCACAAGTGAAAAATGTAACAACTTGGGGCTAGCCATTGTAAGTTCAGAGTCACTCGCCTCAACAGTGCATGTGTGCTGGAGGTGAGAGAAAGCTCGGGGGAGAGGGGGGAGTGTGGCTGGGGTACCAGACATGGGGAGACAGGCCATGGCAGACGGTGAACAGATCGTCAGTTGGAATCCAAGCAGCAGAGCAGCAGGCAACGGGAGTAGGTGTCACACCCACTTGGGAGAAGCTTTTTTCGGGAGGCAGATTCCTTGTAGAAAATCTCAGCTAGCTCACTAATGTAGCTAGCAAGTCTCTGTCCTTCTTTTCCGTGTTGAGAAGATCGTTAGCTAGCTATATCTTTTCAGTGTCAGCGAATGGTCCTTGACAACGTCCAAACAAAGTTGTCCTGTGGCTGTTGTATTTTGGGGATTCAGAGGAGGATATCTTCTCTGCACAGATATGGGGGGCTTCAAAGGCCTCTGCATTTGGCTGGGGAGGGGCTGTGAAACTCTCTTGCCATTGTTAGGATCAAGAGTTTTCACACTTCACACTGTTAGAAATTAGATATGTAGACGGGCGAGTCGGTCAAGGATCGATTCAGACAAGGTGGTAAATTGTATGATAAGCGACAGTTTATTCAGAGTGAAGATATCTAGAACAGCGTAATTACGGCTCCTCCGCTAGTTCGTACGGAACTGCAGGCAAAGAGACCGTTACAATCAGTACACCACTTATATATAGAACAGAAAGTAGGTTGATTCTGGAAGATCGGATCTTTGGATTGGTTCAGCTGGGGTGTAGTCTGTAGTCTTCCGCCATTGGCTCAGTTGTCTGTCCGTCATCGTAGAATCCTCTTCGGACACACAATGTTCAGCTACAAAGGAGATTATGTGTGTGCGCTGGTTTTGGCAGTTAGTGTAATGCGGGAGCTATCCTGTAGGGGACCCCACAGGCTTTACTTTAAGTTGTAGCCCTGTATTAGCAATAGGTTGGTCACCTGCATAAGAAATAGCATTTCTCTACAAGTGCAAGTTTCAGTCAGATTCTTTCCTAGCAGCTTGTTAGACTTATTTATTAAGCTTCATATAGCAAAAATAACCTAGAGATTAGTTTGTCTTTTACTTTTTGGCTTCAGAAAGTATGTTCAGACCGAACATTACTCACTCAATTTTATGTTGGATGGTATTTCCAAGTTCCGCTGTGTTTCTTCTGCAGGGTTTGGCTTGTTTAGAAGTATTTTTTTTATGGATAGTCCTTGATATTAAAAGTCCATTCAGGTAATTTTGTCCACAATCAAAGGTTTTAGGTATGCAATTGTGAACTGGAATGAAGGTTTTGATGTTGAGGTTAGTGTCCTGTATAAGTCCTTGCAAAAACAATTCAGGTTTATCTACATTTATCCAACTCCATTTCTATATTTTTGCAGAAGAATTTAGGAGCATATGCTCTGTGTCTATTCGCTTTCTCTCCCTGCTAGGCGATTGAATAAGTGCATCGACGACATCGTCCCCACAGTGACCGTACGTACATTTCCCAACCAGAAGCCATGGATTACAGGCAACATCCCCACTGAGCTAGAGCTGCCACTTTCAAGGAGCGGGACACTAATCCGGACTCTTATAAGAAATCCCGCTATGCCCTCCGATGAACCATCAAACAGGCAAAGAGTCAATACAGGACAAGGATGGAATCTTACTACACCGGCTCTGATGCTCGTTAGATGTGGCAGGGCTTGAAAACTATTACAGACCACAAAGGGAAACCCTGCCGCAAGCTGCCCAGTGGGGCGAGCCTACCAAATGAGCTAAATGCCTTTTATGCTCTCTTTGAGGCAAGCAACACTGAAACATGCATGAGAGCACCAGCTGTTCCGGATGACTGTGTGATCATGCTCCGATGTGAGCAAGACCTTTAAACAGGTCAACAGCCACAAAGCCTCGGGCCAAGAGTTATTTGTGTCTGGACATTTTGAGCCTATAATCGAACCCACAAATGATGATTCTCCAGATAATCAACTAGTCTAAAGAAGGCTAGTTTTATTGCTTTTTTAATCAGGGCAACAGTTTTCAGCTGTGCTAACATAATTGCAAAAGGGTTTAAAATTATAAACTTTGATTCGCTAACACAACGTGCCATTGGAACACAGGAGGGATGGTTGCTGATAATGGGCCTCTGTACATCTATGAAGATATTTCATAAAAAGTTCAGCCGATTCCAGCTACAACAGAAATTTACAACATCAACACTTCTTTGGGATAGGGGGCAGTATTTTCATGTCCGGATGAAAAGTGTGCCCAAATTAAACTGCCTGCTACTCAGGCCCAGAAGCTAGGATATATATATTATTAGTATAGTTGCATAGAAAACACTCTGAAGTTTCTAAACCTGTTCGAATGATGTCTGTGAATATAACATAACTCATATGGCAGGCGAAAACCTGAGAAAAATCCAACCAGGAAGTGGGAAATCTGAGGTTTGTAGTTTTTCAAGTGATTGTCTATCCAAAATTCAGTGTAAATGGGGTTAGATTGCACTTCCTACGGTTTCCAGTAGATGTCAACAGTCAGGTTTCTATTGTGAAAGGGGTCAGCCTGAAAGCCATTAGTTGTGAGCGTGACGGTCGTTCACTTTCCTTTCTAATGACAACGGAATTGTCCAGTTAGAATATTTTTGAAGATTTATGATAAAAACATCCTAAAGATTGATTATACATATTGTTTGACATGTTTCTACGAACTTTAATGGAACTTTTTAGACTTTTCGTCTGGACTTAGTGCCCGCGCTGTGTGCATTTGGATTAGTGAACTAAATGCGCGAACAAAAAGGAGTTATTTGGACATAAAGATGGACTTTATCGAACAAAACAAACATTTATTGTGGAACTGGGATTCCTGGGAGTGCATTCCGATGAAGATCATCAAAGGTAAGTGAATATTTATAATGCTATTTCTGACTTTTGTTGACTCCACAACTTGGTGGGTAACTATATGGATTGTTTTGGTGGCTGAGCGCTGTACTCAGATTGTTGCATGGTGTGCTTTCGCCGTAAAGCTTGAAATCTGACACAGCAGTTGCATTAAGGAGAAGTTTATCTTTAATCCTATGTATAACACTTGTATCTTTCATCAAAGTTTATGATGAGTATTTTTGTAAATTGATGTGGCTCTCAAAACATTACTGAACATAACGTGCCAATGTAAACTGAGATTTTTGGATATAAATATGAACTTTATCGAACAAAACATACATGTATTGTGTAACAAAGTCCTATGAGTGTCATCTGATGAAGATCTTCAAAGGTTAGTGATTCATTTTCTTTATTTCTGCTTTTTGTGACTCCTCTCTTTGGCTGAAAATGTTTTGTTTTTTGTGACTAGGCGCTGACCTAACATAATCGCATGGTATGCTTTCGCTGTAAAGCCTTTTTGAAATCGGACACTGTGGTTGGATTAACAAGACGTTTATCTTTAAAATGGTGTATAATACTTGTATGTTTGAGGAATGTTAATTATGAGATTTCTGTTGTTTGAATTTGGCGCCCTGCAATTTCACTGGCTGTTGTCATATCAATCCCGTTAACGGGATTTGATCCATAAGAAGTTTTAACAATGTGTCTATACTGTATTTCTGATCAATTTGATGTTATTTTAATGGACAAAAAAAATGTGCTTTTCTTTCAAAAACAAGGACATTTCTAAGTAACCCCAAACTTTTGAACAGTAGTGTGTGTACTAGGAAGTGTCAGAGGAAGGCCCAAATAATTGTCAAAGACTCCAGTCACCCAAGTCATAGACTAGGACCCAAAGGCTCCTGAACAGCTTCTACCCCCAAGCCATAAGACTTCTGAACAACTAATCAAATGGCCTCCCGGACTATTTACATTTAGTTTTTACACGGATGCTACTCAATGTTTGTTATCTATGCATAGTCACTTTACAAATTACCTCGACTAACTTGTACCCCCGCCTATTGACTCGGTACCGGTACCCCCTGTATATAGCCTCCTTATTGTTATATACATTTCTTGAATTGCATTGTTGGTTAAGGGCTTGTAAGTAAGCATTTCACGTTAAGGTCTACTACACCTGTTGTATTCGGAGCAAGTGACAAATAAAATTTGATTTGATTTCCTGTATTTTTGTAAGTAATTAAACTGGAATATGGTGAAGTATAAGCAACTAGCGTAAATCAATGGATCTGATTAATTTGATTCAATGCCATTCCATCACAGAATCTTCCATTTAATGCATATTCTACCCTGCACAAAACAAATTCATGCTGGTAATATAAGCTATTCAGAACTTCTCTTCTATATTACGTTTTGTGCATATTTTTCTCACTGCCAATTGCTTATGCAAAACATCACCAAATAGGTGCAATATTGAAAAATACTTTGGTTACAAATATAACTGGGTGTGCAGAGCCGTGGCGGAGTGGTAACACTCCCCCCGCCCTCAATACACATGCGACTCCTCACCAGAGACCGAGGTTCAAACCTTCAGCCGACCCTTCCAACTTTCTCCCCTCTCTACCTCCAGTGGCACCTTGTATGGCAATTAAAGTCTCTGTCTGACCACATACAATAGAATAACTATTGTGATGCATAATTTCCATGGTTTACTATTAATTGCCATGGTAATTTAGAATGTTCAGTCAAAGAGCATTATGGATCATGTAGTTATTCCAAAAGTATAGTTTTAAACCTGGGTTTTGAGTAAGGTTTATTTGATCTGATCTTGTAGGCTATATATTTGCAGTTAAAAGCTGAATTACAGTATACTGACAATAATACAAAATTAGATGGGTAGGAAAATGGAGGATGGCCTTCAACAAATCTTTCATTTTAACAAATCTTTCATTGAGTTATTTACAATAGATAGACTTTACTAAATATATTAAACTTGAATCCTCATCTAACAACATAACTCTGGCCCTTGAAAAAAGGCAAGATCACATAGGCATAATTTAACAGCAAAAACTGGCCTATGCATCACAATGTAGCTTCACAGTAAATGGACACCATGTATAATCAGAAATAGAATTTCTCTTCAATTCTAATTTTAAATGTGTCAGGTCTCATACTCCACTGACAATTCACATTTATTTTCAGTGTAGCACTTTGTCTGTACAGAAATTAAATTCTCAAAAATGGGATTATTCTGTTCAAATGTTTTATCTCTCGATCTGATGCTAATATTCTCCATTTCGGAGCATTTAAAAAAAAATCTCTGTCCAATTGATCATGGCACTTGTTACTTTCTCTTTGAAATTCAATGATTCAATAGGCTGTGCCTCTTTAAAGCCCAAAATAAAGAAAATAAAGAAATAATAAAGAAAATAGGTCCAAAATTGTAGGACGCAAATCTACCACCAGTTAGTGTCTTACGGTAATATATCCAGATTTTTTTTAACACAACGTGCAACAAAATGTCAAATTCTCTAAAATGACAATTTCTCTACCGTAAACTATCTGGCAACAGCTCTGGTCCTGCAGTCAGCATGCCAATTGCACACTACCTCAACTTGAGACCTCTGTGGCATTGTGTTGTGTGACAAAACTGCACATTATAGAGTGGTCGGTTATTGTCCCCTGCACAAGGTGCACCTGTGAAATTATTATGCTATTTAATGATCTTCTTGATATGCCACACCTGTCAGGTGGATAGATTATCTTGGCAAAGGAGAAATGTTCACTAACAGGAATGCAAACAAATTTGTTATGCCGTGGCTGAGATCTTTGTGGGCTATACTCTGCCTTGTCTCAGGATGGTAAGTTGGTGGTTGAAGATATCCCTCTAGTGTTGTGGGGGCTGTGCTTTGGCAAAGTGGGTGGGGTTATATCCTGCCTGTTTGGCCCTATCCGGGGGTATCATCAGATGGGGCCACAGTGTCTCCTGACCCCTCGTCTCAGCCGCCAGTATTTATGCTGCAGTAGTTTGTGTCGGGGAGGCTATGGTCAGTTTGTTATATCTGGAGTACTTCTCCTGTCTTATCCTGTGTTGATTTAAGTATGCTCTCTCTAATTCTCTCTTTCTTTGTTTCTTTGTTTCTTTCTCGGAGGACCTGAGCCCTGGGACCATGCCTCAGGACTACCTGGCATGATGACTCCTTGCTGTCCCCAGTCCACCTGGCCGTGCTGCTGCTCCAGTTTCAACTGTTCTGCCTGTGGCTATGGAACCCTGACCTGTTCACCGGACGTGCTACCTGTCCCAGACCTGCTGTTTTCAACTCTAGAGACAGCAGGAGCGGTAGAGATACTCTTAATGATCGGCTATGAAAAGCCAACTGACATTTACTCCTGAGGTGCTGACTTGTTGCACCCTCGACAACTACTGTGATTATTATTATTTGACCATGCTGGTCATTTATGAACATTTGAACATCTTGGCCATGTTCTGTTATAATCTCCATCCGGTACAGCCAGAAGAGGACTGGCCACCCCTCATAGCCTGGTTCCTCTCTAGGTTTCTTCCTAGGTTTTGGGCTTTCTAAGTAGTTTTTCCTAGCCACCGTGCTTCTACACCTGCATTGCTTGCTGTTTGGAGTTTTAGGCTGGGTTTCTGTACAGCACTTTGAGATATCAGCTGATGTAAGAAGGGCTATATAAATACATGTGATTTAATTTGTGCACACCATTTGAGAGAAATTAGCTTTTTGTGCGTATGGAAAAATGGTAGGATCTTGTATTTCAGCTCATGAAACATGGGACCAACAATTTACATGTTGAGTTTATATTTGAGTTCCGTCTAGATTGTCCATTTTGCGAACGAAATGAACCTTCGAGTTGATCCAATCTTCCAGCTATTATTCAACTCTCTAACCTCTAGTGGACTAGGCTTATTTTTTTATTGATGTAGTTCTGTCCTTGAGCTTTTCTTGTCTATTATGGTTCCATGTTTTGTGTTGGACCCCAGGAAGAGTAGCTGCTGCTTTTGCAACAGCTAATGGGGATCCTAATAAAATACCAAATATCCCAAACTCGGTCCTGGGGCCGTCCCTGGATACACATTTTGTTTTTTGCCCTAGCAATAAACAGCTGATTCAAATGATCAAAGTTTGAGGAGTTGGTTATTTTAATCAGCTGTGTAGTGCTGTGGCAAAAACCAAAATGTGCAGGACCGAGTTTGGGAGACCTTTGGTCTAAGCTACCTACTTCCCTCTGAGCAAGAACCACACTGTAATAAGCAAAACACTTGCATTTACACAATGAACTAACAATATAGCCTATTTTATGACATGGGTGTAAAAGTCTGAATTTGGTGTACTTTTGCCCCCATGTGGTGATTTGTAGCTTTGCCATTCGGTTACTTTAGTTGTGTATGCAATGTAATAAGGGCTTTTTCCATGTCAGCAGCTATCCTAAAAATTATAACAATTCAGTTCATGATTTGGGGAGGGGGGGGTCAATAGCTCAATGAAACATTATTTTGTGAAACACTTATTTTATGTACTTTATAAATAAAATAAAGGCAGAGGATAGAAAAAAATATAGAAATCGTGTTTGTGGCAAGGAGAAACAGCAATTACTTCACATATTGTTGTCTCTCCCTCCTCCATGTTATCTCCCTCTTGCACTTCGGCGCCTTTGAGCCTTTATCTTCTCCTCTCATATTACAAAAGCCTTTGACCAGCTCCTTCTCCAAGTCCATCTCTCAGCAGTCTGCAACAGAGAAAGCACACTGGCTACCATTACTCAAGTTCCACTTGCAAGTGCTCAAATCATGGATTGTCAGCTTGTTTCCACTACTCCTTCAACTCCTATTTCCGACCTCTCTGCTCTCATGAAATGACTCAGCCCTGCCTGATCCAGATGGCTGAAGGCGGTTTGAATCTCAACAGTCTCAAAATGAATCACCCTGCTCTTTGCTCTGGAAAAGTGCTACCCTATCAACCGTTAATGAACAGTCCAACTCCCCCAGATAGGCCACATAGCAACCGTTACTTTTTACTGTAATGTTTTGAAAGACTTCCAAGACAATTCAACCAAGCCACTTACCCTACTTTGACCCATCTCATAGCAAAGGGTCTGAATACTTATGTAAATAAGGTATTTGTTTATTTTTTATTTGCAGGTATTTCTAAAAAACTGTTTTTGCTTCGACATTATGGGGTATTGTGTGTAGATTGATTGAGGATTAAAAAAATGTTTTACTTATATAAATGTCATTAAGTATAATACATTTAGTATCCATATAAACATGTACATTTTCCATGCACCCACATTTTTGTCAATCACAGCCTCAGATAGGTGTGATGTGAGTGACAAGTAGTTTTTGCAGATCTGTTTTCGGTAACCTCTTTTATCATCTTTCCAACCTCATACATTTCTGAAATGTTTCCTAATCACACAACAAGGACACATGTTTATCATATTCACAACAGGCATGCCACTAATTTGTGTACACTGAGACAAAGCCATATTTTCAGTTTGAATTTTGATCAACTTGGACAGCAGGTTAGATAAACTGGGATGGTCTTAATTGTACTGATGGTCTTCATAGTAATGATAATTCAATTTTGTGTGATTAGGAAACATATTGAAGATTTGAGAAATGCATCCCGTGTTAGGCTAATATACTGCATAGATGTCAAAAGAGGTTACAGAAGACAGGAAATGCAAAGTGTCCCACTTTTTCTGAATTCCCCCTGCTATAGTTCTGCTTGGTGCAAGATAGCAGTACTCCATGAACCAGAGCCATGTCTAATCTAATTACAGGGTCCCTAATGTAAACTGGAACTCTTTCCTACATTGGAAAAGCCTATAAGACTGTCCCACTTTAGCTACTCCTTGCTGTCCTACATTAAAACTATGGTTGGTAATTACAAAATTGAAACATAATATTGGCAACTTTTGTATTTTGATGCACCAGTACATAGTATTAATATTTACATCACCATTTTTTCCCAGTGCAATATTTCTGACCTTTTTATAAATGTAACATCAAAACAGAAAAAAAAGCTATGTTACTGATCTTACCATGGGCTACGCAGGGTGAGCGCTCTGTTAGAATCTTGTATATCACCCCCTTTATGTCGCAACAGTTAAATGATGTGATTTTGGTCATGTGGTTCCTCTGCAAGGGAACAACAACAACAGTTGTGATTTTCAATTGTCCGACTAAGGAATAAAACACAATTAAATTGTCCCACTTTTCATGATGTCCCAGTTTTTCTGAATTCACCATACTGTATGTCCATGGCCCTTTAAGAAACTCCATGTTTTCGCAACATGTGATACGTCAACATTAAAAAAACGATGATGACGATGTTATGTAAAAAATAAAAAGGAAAAGAAAAACTCCGAAGTGAATCGAGGTCCATTTAGCCTACCGTCCGCAGGTAAGTGCTCTCCTTTCATATCTTCTTTCTCCGGCGATGGTTACGGCAGTGACTAGTGTTATTGAGGTCGATATCCGTAGCCGCCTCGCAGTTTGAGGGTCTGTAACTGAATGAAACTAGATCCATTTGCAACTGTACAATACGTGTTTCATATATACATGCGGAGTCTCATACACCTGACATGTCTTAATAAATATCGCACTTTTTGGGGGGATTTTCCTGCAATCAGCTGTTTTTGACGCTTCATGCGCAGTGTTCGGGCGGAGTTACCACGACTCGAGTTTGAGTGGCTGGCGAGAACAGAAAGTCCAGTGACATCAAGCCCTTCGGAGTAGGCTAGAGGATGGACACAGTTGAAATCGGAAGTTTACATACACCTTAGCCAAATAAATTTAAACTCCGTTCTTCACAATTCCTGACATTTAATCCTAGTAAAAATTCCCTGTCATATCAGGGATCAGTTAGGATCACCAGTTTATTTTAAGAATGTGAAATGTCAGAATAATATTAGTGATTTATTTCAGCTTTTATTTCTTTCATCACATTCCAACTGGGTCAGAAGTTGACATACACTCAATTAGTATTTGGTAGCATTTCCTTTAAATTGTTTAACTTGGTCAAACGTTTTCGGTAGCCTTCCACCACCTTCCCACAATAAGTTACGTGAATTTTGGCCCATTCCTCCTGACAGAGCTGATGTAACTGAGTTCGGTTTGTAGGATCCTTGCTCGCAATTGCTTTTTCAGTTCTGCCCACAAAGTTTCTATCGGATTGACGCTTTGTGATGGCCACTCTAATACCTTGACTTTGTTGTCCTTAAGCCGTTTTGCCACAACGTTGGAAGTATGCTTTGGGTCATTGTCCATTTGGAAGACCCATTTGCATCCAAGCTTTAACTTCCTGACTGATGTCTTGATGTTGCTTCAATATTTACACAATTTTCCTGCTTCATGATGCCATCTATTTTGTGAAGTGCACCAGTCCATCCTGCACCCACACAACATGATGCTGCCACCCCCATACTTCATGGTTGAGATGGTGTTCTTCGGCTTGCAAGCCTCCCTCTTTTTCCTCCAAACATAATGATGGTAATTATGGCCAAACAATTCCATTTTCGTTTCATCAGACCAGAGGACATTTCTCCAAAAAGTACGATCTTTGTCCCCATGTGCAGTTGCAAACCGTATTCTGGCTTTTTTATGGCGGTTTTGGAGCAGTGGCTTCTTCCTCGCTGAGCGGCCTTTCAGGTTATGTCGATATAGGACTCGTTTTACTGTGGATATATACTTTCATACCTGTTTCCTCCAGCATCTTCACAAGGTCCTTTGCTGTTGTTCTGGGATTGATTTGCACTTTTTGCACCAAAGTACGTTCATCTCTAGGAGATGGAACGCGTCTCCTTCCTGAGCGGTATGATGGCTGCGTGGTCCCATGGTGTTTATACTTGCATACTATTGTGTGTACAGATAAACGTGGTACCTTCAGGTGTTTGGAAATTGCTCCCAAGGATGAACCAGATTTGTGGACATCTACAATTTTTTTCTGAGGTCCTGTCTGATTTCTTTAGATTTTCCCATGATGTCAAGCAAAGAGGCACTGAGTTTGAAGGTAGGCCTTGAAATATATCCACAGGTACACCTCCAATTGACTCAAATTATGTCAATTAGCCTATCAGAAGCTTCTAAAGCCATGACATCATTTTCGGGAATTTTCCAAGCTGTTTAAAGGCACAGTCAACTTAGTGTATGAAAACTTCTGAGCTGCTTTGGACTCGTGTCACAGCCGATGAGACTACTTGACAAGTTGTTGCTATATTAAGTCATTCTCCAAAACATATGTTTTTTTTTTGTTGCCATAACAGATCAAACCATTTGCAACAGTCAAGGTTAGCCCAATAATGGACTAAAGGTGCCTAACGTTACTCTTTATAGTCCAGGGAATTTATATGTTCTGTTTAAAGGCGAATTGGCTCTGGAAGCCAAAACAGCTAAATACCTCATCTACAGTAAATTTGAATTGATTCTCAACTGTGGTACGGTTCTAGAAACAAATCCTTTTACTGATATATCACATCAAAATCATTTCACAAATGCAAAATACACAGTTACTGTGTGGCGGTCAGTGCTGTTTAAGATTTAGGAAGACTAATATTTTTTTTAATGATCATTGCCTTATTTTTATTTCAGCATATTGGATGACTGTCATTCATATTCCATTCACCCAGCTCAATGTAACATCAATAGGTTATAGGCTACTTACTACATGATACTCAAATTTTCCATATACCTGTCATGAGATTTATAATGTCGGCACACTCTTGCCTGCATCTAGTTGATCTCGGGTGTAATCATTTGTCCAAACAGTTGCAAACGAGGGTTTCTATTCGAATAATTCAGGTAGGTTTATCCCCCATTTCGTTCCGTTATTCTACAGAATCGGCGGATTGAATACATCCCTGATCAAACCGTTTACTTTCATAGCAGACACATACAAACAGCATCATCACTTTTCTCGTTGTATAATTCCTTCTTGCATCTACGCACTCTTCTCCTCTCACCTTTTCCCTCCGCTGTTCTGCACAACACAACAGCTGTCTGTGACCAGGCAAAAAAAAACGTTTCTAAGTCAAACCTTCATACCATAACCGCAAACCGCTACACACAGCCTACATCATTGTCACCATATTAGCAAATGTCATAGTCAACATAGCCAGTAGAACTAACGCCTTAGTAAACCCGCTACAATCACGCAGTACAGTGTACAGCAAGCAGTTTAACAGTTACACCGGCGGGCCCCCATGGCAGTAAATTCATAAAACAGGAAGCTTGACTTGGAAGAGTTCCAGTGTTGGATAGCCTAGCTAACACTAATAGCATGCCTCTCTTTTTGAGCTGGATGTTTGAGTAGGCTAAATTAGCTAAAGTGAATGAGATACAACAAAATATCTCTCTCTCTCTCATCTCCTTAACTTGAAGAAATTAAGTTGTTCAACTATTTTATTTCTCTCTCTTTGAGTCAGCTACTCACCACATTTTATGCATTGTTAGCTACCTGTAGCTTATGCTTTCGGTGCTAGATTCATTCTCTGATCCTTTGATTGGGTTGACAATATGTCAGTTCATGCTGCTGGGTTGGAGGGCGTCCTCCGTAATTCGTCATAATTACTGTGTAAGTCAATGGAAGTGGGTGAGAACCATGAGCCTCCTAGGTTTTGTATTGAAGTCAATGTACCCAGAGGATGGGTTAGGATGGAAAATAGCTGTCCTCTGGCCACACCATGATTCTACCCCAGAGAGTACTGTTGAGGCTACTGTCGACATTCATTGCAAAACAGTGTGTTTTAATAAGTTATTTGGTGATGTTTAGTGTAGTTTTATCTAAAAAGGAGAACTTTTTAATGTTTCACAATTTTTATGAAATTCACCGAGTAGGATGGTCATCCCTTTCCTCCCCTGAGGAGCCTTCACTGCTGTACATTGTTTTAAGGGAGTGAACACTATTTATAATAAGGGTTTCATGGAGAAAATCGTACTTCTCTGAAATGAAAATGGATGGCCCTCCCTTCAGCAAAATATATTTTACCTAAACAATCCCTGAATGTAAAAAAGACCCTCCTTTACCCAAAATAATAATTAAACATAAAGTGGATAGCAGGGAACATGCGTACTGTTTACCCTCACTTCCTGGACAGACCACAGCTTTAGATATGCAGTTATAGAAACAGTTACTGAAATTACAGGCTAAGAATGGACAGAGATAGCCTATGTGTTCATTTGATCATATTTCTCTAATGCCAAATCTGTGTGTCTTGTTTGAAACGAAACTGTCCCCATTTGGATATAATAAAATCTGAGAAGTCATTAGGAATCTGAGCATGGTACTTTCAAAAGTTAGGCTTACCCTTTTCACCCCAGACAGAGTAGGCCTACCGACACAAAAAAATGTAAGCTTTAAACTGCTGGCTACTCTTCCGTTGCTAAACCCAATGAGAGAAGGTCACAAATGTTTCCCTGAAAGCTTTCTGGGTTTAAACATCTCCTATTGTACAGAAAGTGAATAGCTTAATCAATTGATACTGACAGAATTAGATTACTTCCCAAACAAAGTCAATTTTTTTGTCTCCTTGGCTATAGAAGGTTGTAGTTCCACCTCTGAATGTCAAGGAAATAAAACAATGATATTCCCATAATGCATCAGTCACATCTTTCCAGGGTACTTTGCTGTTTGTTTCTAGCATAAAGCATCGAGGACCGAAGCGCTGTTAAAGATCACTTTATATAATCGCATCCATTTTATTTTCTACAAAATCTTAAAGTAACAAGGGGTAGCCTGTGATATTTTTAATATGACCTTTAATAAAAGGTAGGCCTTTGGCATACACTCTCATACTCCCTCAGTTCAAGTCTTGGTTTTAACTTACCCTATCCCCGTGTCAGTGAAAGGCTGTTATTTAAAGAGTGCATGGTGAGTGGAGGAATTGACCGACAAAATCTATGGATATAGCAGCCTGTAGCCTAATTTTGTTTGTCAAAGAGGTTGGCCTACCTCTTATTTCTTAAACAGGAAGAAATAGGCTCCAACACAAAGCCCTCTTGTTGTTAGTAAAGTCTAATTAAAATGAAGACTGTTGAAATGAGTTAAGCCTAGTTGAATTTCTACTTTCAGCACCGTGATCTGTCCATTTCCATTTGATTGTGCCGCGGCTGCTGCTTCAAGTTTCAGCACCACAATGTAAGTTACTCGAATCTAGCTTAATGTGAGGTCAATAACTCTGATGCATACATCATGGGCAAGAAACATATTGTTTTAAATACAATCAATTATAGTAATAGCAAACTATTAAAGTTGACCTCCGGTCTTCTCATCGTCACGCTCTCCGTCTCAAACTGAACAAAACATAGGCTATAGGCTAGTCCACGCACGAGAGTGCTTTTTTAAAAAACATTTTTTTTACTAAGCCTAATCAAAAAGATTCTTAAGAAGCTTTAGACTCTCCTCCTAACTGCCATCGTAGGCCTACACAGCACGGTGATTGGTTAGGCAGCACACAAACGTTTTTGATCAGCAAGAGCAAGCTGGGGCTCAGGGTTGGAATATCCATTGCCATGTGTAATGCAGCCTAGTTTTATTTACACCATCTCAGCAGCTATCTTGAAAATATAACTTTGCTCTGTGCTTCTCCCAGCATGCACTTCGTAGCCTATAAGCTATAGATCATTTGATTGAGACTACACTAAATAGCTGATAGGCGCACTTGATATTGCGCGCACAGCGAAGAATCAGAGATGAGGTGTGGCATCGGGCACACATCGATATACACGGAACAAAAATTTAAACGCAACATGTAAAGTGTTGGTCCCATTTTTCATGAGCTGAAATAAAACACCCCCTCATTCTGATTGGCTGGGCCTGGCTCCCCATTGTGTGGGCCTATGTCCTCCCAAGCCCACCCGTGGCTGCGACCTTGTCCAGTCATGTGAAATCCATAGATTAGGGCTTAATGAATTCATTTAAATAGATTTTCCTGAACTGTAACTCAGTAAACTATTTGAAATTGTTGCAGGTTGCATTTATTTTTGTTCAGTGTAGATGATTTGGGATAATGATGATCGGCACCAGACAGCGCATCTGTATCAGAAGTAAAAATGCAGCCAGACTACTAGACTGTGCCATTTCTAGACCTTATCTATTGATAGTAGACACACAACTGATCCAAATAACAAGGCTTTTTGTGCCATTATTCAAATGACATTTTCACCCCAGTTTACAGCCTAGAGTACAATTGTACTCACTTGAAAACAATAATGCATATATTGATTGCATTGTGGTGTTGTAAGCTAGTCTAGGTAGGATCATTTATTGGCCCTGACGCCATACAAATGTAATTTAGTGAGGTGAGCCAGCTGGAAAAAATAAATAATACCCCCCCAAAAATGTAACCCTTGTAATGATACTAAACAACCTTTGTACAACACCTAGCAACCTCACCAAGAGATGTTAGCCTTTTGGTATTGTAGCGAACGGTGGGGTGTGGAATACAACTCTGGTCTCTGGCGTGAAAGGGAATTGTAACGTGGCTCATATAGCAAGGTTTGCTACACTGTTCCCTACGTACTTGAAGACACGTCAACTCGGGAATTCTAACCAGCGACCTTTCGGTTATTGGCCCAACACTCTTAACCACTATGCTACCTGCCACCCTCATCATGACTCATATAGCGAGGATTGTGACAGTATAATGGTTTTATAATGACAGTCACAGGGACCAGGATTTGAGTCCCATTCAGGGTACCCCCCTAATCCATTGTATTGGTGTCAGGTGTTGGACAGCAACATTGAAAGGATGTCACAGTACATTTGTGTTAGGCTAGCAGTGTATTGCACATGTGTTGGCAGAGAATGCAAAACAAATGTGCACCCTATTGATACAAATCATTATGATATCATTCTGCCAGTTAGGCCTACTTTGCAGTCATTTAATTGGGAACGTTTTTGGAGAAGAATGTTGTATCACAGATTTTATAGAGCTGGTAGGCTACACTGTACAGTGCCTTCGGAAAGTATTCAGACCGCTTGCAGGTGCATCCTGTTTCCTTTGATCATCCTTGAGATGTTTCTACAACTTGATTGGAGTCCACCTGTGGTAAATTCAATTGATTGGACATGATTTGGAAATTTGGACCTGTCTATATAAGATCCCACAGTTGACAGTGCATGTCAAAGCAAAAACCAAGCCATGAGGTTGAAGGAATTGTCTGTAGAGCCTTGAGACAAGATTGTGCCGAGGCACAGATCTGGGGGAGGGTACCAAAAAATGTCTGCAGCATTGAAGGTCCCCAAAGAACACAGTGGACTCCATCATTCTTAAATGGAAGTAGTTTGGAACCAACACGACTCTTCCTAGAGCTGGCTGCCTGGCCAAACTAAGCAGTCAGTGGAGAATGGGATTGATCAGGGTGGTCCCTACGGGTGTAGCATGGTGGTGGCAGCATGCTGTGGGGATGTTTTTCAGCGGCAGGGACTGGGAGACTAGTCAGTATCGAGGGAAAGATGAACATAGCAAAATACAGAGAGATCCTTGATGAAAACCTCCTCCAGAGCACTCAGGATCTCAGACTGGGGATAAGGTTCACCTTCAAACAGGACAATGACCCTAAGCACAAGACAATGTAGGAGTACCTTCGGGACAAGTCTCTGAATGTCCTTGAGTGGCCCAGCCAGAGCCCGGACTTGAACCTGATCGAACATCTCTAGAGACCTGAAAATAGCTGTGCAGCGATGCTCCCCATCTAACCTGACAGAGCTTGAGAGGCTCTGTAGATAGTAATAGGAGAAACTCTCCAAATACAGGTGTGCCCAAATTGTAGCGTTGTACCCAAGAAGACTCGAGGCTGTAATCGCTGCCAAAGGTGATTCAAAAAGTACTGAGGAAAGGGTCTGAATATTTATGTACAGTTGAAGTTGGAAATTTACGTAGACTTAGGTTGGAGTCATTAAAACTTGTTTTTCAACCACTCCACACATTTCTTGTTTACAAACTATAGTTTTGGCAAGTCGTTTAGGACATCTACTGTGTGCACGACACACAATTTTTCCAACAATTGTTTACAGGCAGATTATGTCACTTATGATTAACTGTATCACAATTGCAGTGGGTCAGGAGTTTACATACAATAAGTTGACTGTGCCTTTTAAACAGCTTGGAAAATTCCCAAAAATGATGTCATGGCTTTAGAAGCTTCTGATAGGCTAATTGACATAATTTGAGTCAATTGGAGTTGTACCTGTGGATGTATTTCAAGGCCTACCTTCAAACTCAGTGCCTCTTTGCTTGACATCATGGGAAAATCAAAAGAAATCAGCCAAGACCTCCAAAAAAAATTGTAGACCTCCACAAGTCTGGTTCATCCTTGGGAGCAATTTCCAAACGCCTGAAGGTACCACGTTCATCTGTACACACAATCGTACGCAAGTATAAACACCATGGGACCACGCAGCCGTCATACCACTCAGGAAGCAGGCGCGTTCTGACTCCTAGAGATGAATGTACTTTGGTGCAGAAAGTGCAAATCAATCCCAGAACAACAGCAAAGGACCTTGTGAAGATGCTTGAGGAAACAGGTACAAAAGTATCTATATCCACAGGAAAACGAGTCCTATATCGACATAACCTGAAAGGCCGCTCAGCAAGGAAGAAGCCACTGCTCCAAAACCGCCATAAAAAAGCCAGAATACTGTTTGCAACTGCACATGGGGACAAAGATCGTACTTTTTGGAGAAATGTCCTCTGGTCTGATGAAATGAAATTAGAACTGTTTGGCCATAATGACCATCGTTATGTTTGGAGGAAAAAGGGGGAGGCTTGCAAGCCAAAGAACACCATCCCAACCGTGAAGCACAGGGGTGGCAGCATCATGTTGTGGGGGTCCTTTGCTGCAGGATGGACTGGTGCACTTCACAAAATAGATAGCATCACGAAGCAGGAAAATTATGTGGATATATTGAAGCAACATTTCCAGACATCAGTCAGGAAGTTTACACTTGGTCGCCAATAGGTCTTCCAAATGGACAATGACCCCAAGCATACTTCCAAAGTTGTGGCAAAATGGCTTAAGGACAACAAAGTCAAGGTATTGGAGTGGCCATCACAAAGCCCTGACCTCAATCCTATAGAAAATTTGTGGGCAGAACTGAAAAAGCGTGTGTGAGCAAGAATCCAACAAACCTGACTCAGTTACACCAGCTCTGTCAGGAGGAATGGGTCAAAATTCACCCAACTTATTGTGGGAAGCTTGTGGAAGGCTACCCAAAACATTTGACCAAGTTAAAAATGTTCAAGGCAATGCTACCAAATACTAATTGAGTGTATGTCAACTTCTGACCCACTGGGAATGTGATGAAAGAAATAAAATCTGAAATAAATCATTCTCTCTACTATTATTCTGAATCACATTCTTAAAATAAAGTGGTGATCCTATCTGACCTAAGACAGGGACTTTTTACTCTGATTAAATGTCAGGAATTGTGAATAACCGAGTTTAAATGTAGTTTGCTAAGGTGTATGTAAACTTCCGACTTTAACTGTAAATGTCATATTTCCGTTTTTTATTTTTTAATAAATTAGCAAACATTTCAGAACCTGTTTTTGCTTTGTCATTATGTGGTGGTGTGTGTGTGTGTGTGTGCACATTGATGAATGCACACAGGAAAAAAGTAATTTAATTACTTTTATAATAAGGCTATAATTTATCAAAATTTGGAAAAGGTTAAGGGGTCTGAATACCTTCCGAATGCACTGTATAACAAAACACGTTTGCTGTAACAATCCGTCCCTTGCATCAATTTTTCTTCTTTTAAATTCGTGATATAAACTCATTGATTCTTGAAGAATATAACTTGTACATGCCTCATGAACTTAAATGCCCAGTGCAGTCCAAAAAGGTAATTTTCCTGTGTTTTTATATGTTTCCACACTATGATATTGGAATAGTACTGCGAAATTATGAAAATTATGATAATACCCTTTTAGTGTAGGAGTTGTTTGGAATGAACGCTCAAAATTGTATCCTGTTTTGTTGGGATTGAGTTTTAGCCAGGTGGTAAATTTAGTTAATAGATCAATGAGAACGAGTTCCAATCCTCTCTGCCAGTAACCGCTAGTTTTCAGTTTTCCCCTTCCCACTCAGACCACTCACAGACAGTCCTAGCTAAATTTCTGTTCATTTTTGACCATTTTAATTGAAAACAATCACAGGTACTTCATTGTTACCCAGAAAGGATTTAATATTGAGAAAAAATCATCTGCATTGAACCTTCTTTAAAATAAACTAAGACCATCAGAACCCAAAATATAAGCTTGTTTTACTCAATTGTTTTGGATACAATGTAATTGTAAACAAACACTCTATAGCCTTAACATGGTTGAAGCTATAATTGTGAACTCACGGATGGTCTGTCCTTGCATCCATAGCCCCCGTCTATGAATTTGCGAGTGGTTACATTTCTCCAGCTCCATCCATAAGAAGTTTAACCAAAAAGGTGGCAGGGTGGCCTCTTTATTGTTTGATTGCCCCTTTTAATGAAATGTTGCGAATCGGTTATGTGAAGGCTGTGACAAGAGGTCACTTTGCAGGCTCTGACATTTCTGGAGGCTACTATGTGTAATGAACCATGAATGGAAGCATAAAGCCATACAGGAAGTCTTCTTCCACAAAGTGCCCTGCTGGTTACTTGCATTGCCTGCTTTGTCACTCTCTTTATTCTGAATTAATAATCCTCTTTTAAATATGCAATTCATGAAAAAGCTGAAGAATCTGTGCACTTGGATAGTAATAAGAGTTTGTGTGGAAAAGTGCTCTTTGGTCTTTGGAGATCAGATGCAATATTGTACAGTTGTACACTGGAGCAACAAGAATATCTGAGATGGTTTTGTTTTGATTTACTGAGCAGATGGAAGCCATAAGACTCTGACCTTACCCTAAGTGATTGTTTTGTGGACGATCGTTGGCCCCTAACTTAATAGCCGAGGTAGCAGAGCCTGCGTTTACACAGGCAGCCCAGTTCTGATCTTTATGAAGCAAAGCCAGGTCAGACAGGAAACCCCAGTTTCATCAGCTGATGTTGCACCAATTAGATTCATCACCCTACCTTAACATGGAGGTCTATTTAGTTAGATTCATCACACTAGCTTAACATGGAGGTCTATGTAGTTAGATTCATCACACTACCTTAACATGGAGGTCTATGTAGTTAAATTCATCACACTAGCTTAATATGGCAGTTTATTTAGTTGACCAGTATCTGCACATCCTTTGATGGCCACAATACGCTGGTGGTTCTTGGTGACATGCTGTTGCTGTAACATGCGTTTACTCGCCATCGCCATGCGTGTCTGTTTTTCTGAATTCCCACCCCAGCCTCTACCTGTTTGGGCTATGCTTTTGTAATGGTTGAGCTTTGCTATGGCAGTGAGCTTCCCTGAAGCTGCAGAGCCTAATGCCAATGTATTGCCAACCTAATGTATTGTCATTTACTTTCCAGTAAGTGGTTAAATGAATATGTGATGTTTTCTGTCTGAATTCCACTAAATGGTCTTTTGAGCAATCAGGTCAGCTCTTTTGCAAATAATTGACAAAATATCAGAATTGGGCTGCCTGTGTAACACAGCCAGAGCTGGATGCAGATGGGTCACATGGATGCTCAGCATCGGGGTCTGTTCCAAAGGGTGCAGCATTACAGAACGTCCAGAGAGAAATGTATTCAAATCAAATCAAATCTTGTGTAGAACCGATGTGACTAACTGGCAATGACATGACTGACTGGCAATGATATGACTGAGTAATCTATGAAGTTCTGAGCGTTTCACTGAATACACTATTGTTCTCACTGGTAGTGGCACTAAAAAAAAAACAGACTAAAGCCATCGTTAATTAATTTTTTTGCTTGTTTATTCTCATCCCTTTTTCTTCGATCACGCTATCAGTTTTGGGGGAATGTGTTTTTATTTTTTTATTTTAATCAATTTCAATCTTGATGATTCTCATTCACTATTATCAATATCTGAAATAGCTTGTCAAGACCTTTTACTGTTCCTCTTAGCTCCAAGCCATACAGTAGTAAAGCACTGGCAGCTTGTTCCTATTTATTGTGTTGCACTGAAAGTATAATAATATAAACGCAACATGCAACAATTTGAAAGATTTTACAGTTTGCCCACACGACACCATACACCCTGTCTGGCCGGTACAGTTGAAACCGGGGGTTTCATCTGTGAAGAGTACACTTCTCCAGCATGAACAGTGGCCATGGAAGGTGAGCATTTGCCCACAGAAGTTAGTTACCATGCCGAATTGCAGTCAGGTCAAGACCCTGGTGAGGACGACGAGCATGTACAGTGGTTCCTCCTTTAAAAGTTGCAGCAGACTGCGGCACACCCTGCATGCTGCTGCAGCATTCTGTGGCACGTCATTTAATTCTCAGCCATTTCTTCTGTTACCGCAAGTTATTGCTAGTTTGACCACCAGAGGGCATCTTTGAGAAGCATTTGATGGTATTCTGTATTGACATTACCAGAGAATTTAAAACCTTTTTTGTAATTACATAGTATATGGGATTGATTTGAAGAAATTTGGCTTAATTAATTAGATTAATATTATGGTGTTTCCATTCAGAGAAAAATTGTCAGTTTATAAATTCAGACCGTTTCGCTCTCTGAGCGCACAGTAGACTTTCGGGCCGAGGACTAGGGTTCCTTTGAGGGTTCTGGCCTTACAACGGCAGTCAAGTACCCAAGCTAACGTTGGCTAGCTACTTCCAGACACAAATGAGACAACTCTGACCATTTTACTCGCCCTAGCAGACCAGAGCGTTGGTGACTGTAAATGAGCTGCTGGAAACAATTGAATTACATATTTTTCTGACGTTTACTGACACCGGCCATATTCAACGGGTGTTGAGTGCTCTAAAGTCATTTATTCTGCGCTCTGGTACACTCAGACGAGAGTGCTCTGAAATCCGTGTAGGTAGGCTGGACACATGACATTTTTAACAACGTTATTTTCTGATAAAAACTACTTCATTGCATCCGCCGCGGAGACCAGTTTCATAATATGATCATATTTTCAGCTGCTTGCCGTCGTTTTGAAGTAATCGCGAAATACCTTATTTTAGTGTATTTTTCACCCTGCCATCTCCTATTAGCTCTATTGAGCATCTTCCGAATGTTCTATTCCCAACATATTGTTCAACGTCACAATTCCTGCTTCGCTATTGTTGGCAATGAGACCTGCTCACGTTGTTTTGTAGTTAAAATGTAAACAAATAAAATAATATTGGAGCTCTGCGGTCTTCCCATTGTTTCCAATCAGGAAAATGTAGGCATGTCTGTCTTTCGGCAAATATCTCGCAATGTGTATATTTAGATTTTTTTCAAATCGGGTGTAGCTGGTGTGAAATGGCTAGGTAGTTAGCGGGGTGCGAGCCAATAGCGTTTCAATTGGTGACGTCACTCGCTCTAAGACCTTGAAGTAGTTGTTCCCCTTACTCTGCAAGGGCCATGGCTTTTGTGGAGAGATGGATAATGATGCTTCGAGGGTGTCTGCAGAGGGTCCCTGGTTCGAGCCCAGGTAGGGGAGAGGAGAGGGACGGAAGCAAAACTGTTACATGGGCACCATTTTAATCAGGATAATCTCCTCTTTGTAATTATGTAAGTCTGGGCAGCGAGCTCGTTTGTCATCGATCACTAGACTAGAAAACGTCGGAAGCTTTTATTTTTTCATTACGCAGACATAAGCACAGTTGACACCATCGAGGTGTGGATCTTTACTTTCTACACAAGTTGTTTTTTTCCAGTTTCGCCCGATGAACAGATTGTAGTGGTAAAATAAAAGGGATACATTTTTTATGGAATTCTAAGCATCACTCCAGTCAAAACATCATTAAAATAATGGACCTTTATTTGCCAAGGAAGAGTACATGATCAGTGAATATATTAATTCTACACGCTACAATGTGGGAATCTCATGCGTGGTAATAACTACAGTACATGTGCATCCTTGGCACAATAAAGTTTATTATATTCTACTCCCAACTTATTGGCTTCATTAATGCCACTCAGACTTTTAGTTGATACAATTTTATTTTACCTTTATTTAATTAGGCAAGTCAGTTAAGAACAAATTCTTATTTTCAATGACGGCCGTAAATTAACTTCGTAAATTAACTATATGACAAAAATATGCTTTTTTTTTTTTAATTTTATTTTATTTTAATTGCAAGCTCCCTCAACTTGAGACATATGTGGCATTGTGTTGTGTGACAAAAATGCACATTTTAGAGAGGCCTTTTATTGTACCCAGCACAAGGTGCACCTGTGTAATGATCATGCTCTTTAATGGGGCGGCAGGTAGCCTAGTGGTTAGAGCAAAGGTTGCTGGATCGAATCCCCGAGCTGACAAGGTCGTCGTTCTGCCCTGAATGACAGTAGGTTGTCATTCATTGTAAATAAGAATTTGTTCTTAACTGACTTGCCTAATTCAATAAAGGTTAAACATGAGCTTCTTGTTATGCCACACTTGTCAGGTGGATGGATTATCTTGGCAAGGGAGAAATGTTCACTAAACACATTTTTTGAGAAATAAACTTTGGAATATTTCTGGGTTCTATTATTTCAGCTCATGAATCATGGAACCAACACCACATATGGCGTTTATATTTTTGTTCACTATATGAATTATATATAAAAACTGCATGGTTAACTTTCTAGGTAGAGCCTGTTTCAAGGGCAGTCATTCAAAAATAATTTAAAGGGGAAGAGAAGCCCATTGATGGTTTATCTCTGCTGGTGTCACTTTTTAAAATAGACGACTCTCATGTGGTTAGAGTGTATGGATTGATTGTATTGTAGCAACCTTAACCCAACACTTAGTGACCTCATCAAGAGGTTTGGCATAATGGCTGAGGTGTTGGGTTGACCGCCACTGGACCAGGGATCGAGTCCCGATCGGGGGCTACACCCTGAATTCGCTTCAGTGTCGATGATGGACGGAGTCTCATGGTGTCCTGTTGGACAATGAATGACCTTACTGCTGCCACCAAGTCATTAAAGAAATCTTATGTGCAGTTATGCTTCTGCAGCTCATCTAATCAAATAGATGATGTAGAATTGTATCTAATTCTATGAGTGTCCAGATTATCATTGGTGATATCACAAACAGAGTTTGTGCTTAGTGATAAGAAAAAGTAACATGACAGCCCGGAGGTTATCTTTGTAATAAACTACTCTCTGAAGATGAGAACCACCTTCAGTCACAAACAGCATTTACAGTGCTGTGGTACCAGAAAGCAAAAGCCTTTTTAAACACATGATAAAAACTCCAAGGGCATCGAAGGTTCATCCACTGATGGTGCAACATAGTCATGCCTGAATTAAGTTAATACCAGCGTGGAATATTTAAAAAGTCACATGCAAAGCTGTCAGTTCTTAAACTTGCTCTAATGTTGAGGATAACTTGTTTCATATGGCCACGCTACAATCCTCAAACACATCAGCCACTACCTGGAATCAAGCCAAATGCCACAGCTGTGAAATGTACTGGTCTGTTTCGAGGGAAAACGGCCACTGAAAGCAAAACCAACGTCAGCTGTTGGTGGATCCACAGCTGCAATAGATTTGAAGGGCTCCCTGGCTTCTCTCTTATCACACTTGAGTATTTACAGGGTGAGGGACAGTAACTCCTGTTTTAGGAGTCAGCCGCTGTCACCCCGAGGGGTTTTGCATGTCTCTTATCTTTCACTGAAAAGCACAGAGCACATGGCATAAAGTGTCCTTCAAAGTGACAGATGAATTAAATTGGGCATCTCCCCACTTCAGATCTTCGGAAAGACAGACCCTACTAGTCAGAGGTCCATTGTTCCTGATGGTTTTTGAGGCATGTCAACCTTTTTTATACTTGCGTAGAAAAGCTGTCAACTAAGGGCCAGGTTGGAACTGAAAAATGTCCATGTGAGTTGATGTGATGAGATCTAAAATGCTGACCGCAAGTAGACTCCCAATCACTCACTCACTCACTCTTTCTCTCACTCTTTTACTCACTCTTTCACTCACTCTTTCACTCACTCCACTCACTCTTTCTCTCACTCACTCTCTCTCTTTCTCTCACTCTCTCTCTTTCTCTCACTCACTCACTCACTCACTCACTCTTTCACTCACTCTTTCACTCACTCACTCCACTCACTCTCTCTCTTTCTCTCTCTCTCTCTTTCTCTCACTCACTCACTCACTCTCTCTTTCTCTCTCTCACACACTCACGCTCTCTCTCACACTCGCTTACTCACACACACAGTGGTTAGTTTCAAGACCTCCTCTCACTCTCTCTCACAAACACACACACACACACACTCACACACACTCACTCACACAACACAGTGGTTAGTTTCAAGTCTCCTCTCACTTGCTCACTCTCTCAGCTCCATCTGTCACTGTCCCTGGCATCTTGCCCTGCTCTTTGAAGATGAGCTAAAGCTAACTAGACTTCCTGTGTCACCTCCTATCTGAACAGAGGTTGTGAACTGTCATCTACAAATCTGTGCACGCGAATGTGTACAAATGAATGTTCACATTTGCTGCCTGTTGAGTTCATGGCAAGTATCAAACAGTTTGAAGTTTGTGTACGTCTTCTGTACATTCAAGCATTCAACACCTGACATGCTGCGCCAATATTAATGGTAAATAACTTTGGATGTAGTAACTACACTACTGTACTTTATTAACTGATTTTGAAGCTTTTGTAAACTTCTCAAATTGGTGTGATGTGTATCTCTCTCTCTATCCTGCTTTATAGTGATCATGAAAGTTGTTTCAAAGCAGTGGTGGAAAAAGTACTAAATTGTTATACTTGAGTAAACGTAAAGATACCATAATAGAAAATGACTCAAGTGAAAGTCACCCAGTAAAATACTACTTGAGTAAAAGTATTTGGTTTTAAATATACTTAAGTATCAAAAGTAAAAGTAATGAATAATAAAAAAAATCCTTCTATCAAAGCAAACCAGACGGCACAATTATTTATTTTTTACCGGTACATTTAAAAACATTTTTTTTAACGGATAGCCAGGGTTACACTCCAAAATTCAGACTTCATTTACAAACAAAAGCATTTGTGTTTTGTGAGTCCACCAGATCAAAGGCAGTAGGGATGATAAGTGATGTTCTCCTGATAAGTGTGTGAATTGGATCATTTTCCTGTCCTGCTAAGCATTCAAAATGTACTTTTGGTTGTCAGGGAAAATTTATGGAATAAAAAGTACAATATTCACTTTAGGAATGTAGTGAAGTAAAAGTAAAAGTAGTCAAACATATTAATAGGAAAGTACAGATAACCCAAAAAACTACTTAAGTAGGACATCATTAAAGTATTTTTACTTAAGTACTTTACACCACTGTTTCAAAGGGATGCTAAATTATTTATTTTTTTAAATCCCATGGCACCTGGTTTGCATTCATTAATGCACGCAATGGAAAAGGTTTTTCAACAGAAAATAAAAATGAACGTTTCTTATTGGAAAGATCCATGTTGAATTGTAGCCCCCTTGTGGTTTCAGTCCATTTTCTTCTGTGTGGAGCTTAAAGAGAAACTGAATGTACCTATTCCCCATGTGTTTCTCTGTTGCTCATTAAGAAAAACTTAATTTCAGTCTTGGGGATGCGGTTCGATGTGGCAGTTACTGATGTTTGTCCCCCATTAGACACCATAGTAACAAAGCCAGTATCACTTCCTCAAAATAGTCAGAATGAATCGAAGTTAACTCAAGAAATCTGAAAATCATTCAGACATTTTTTGCCGAGGAGGTTTTCAGTGGTGTAAAGTACTTAAGTAAAAAATACTTTAAAATACTACTTAGAGTAAATAGTTTTTTGGGTGTAAATGTACTTTACTTTACTATTCATATTTTTTTATACATCTTTTACTTGTCTGCAACATTCCAAAAGAAAAGAATGTACTTTTTACTCCATAAATTTCCCCTGACAACCAAAAGTACTCATTACATTTCGAATGCTTAGCAGGAAAATGGTCAAATTCTCACACTTTTAAAGAGACCATCCCTACTGCATCTGATCTGGTGGACTCACTAAACACAAATGCTTCATTTGTAAATTATGTCTGAGTGTTGGAGTGTGCCCCTGGCTATCTGTAAAATAAAAATAAATTCTGCCATCTGGTTTGCGTAATATAAGGAATGTGAAATGATTTAGACTTTTACTTTTGTTAATTAAGTATATTTCAAACCAAATTATTTTAGACTCTTTTAACCCTTAAGTAAGTCCTGACGAATTCGCTGAATTTATGAACAAAATTATCCTATTTACACTTTGTAGTCAATTTTGACACTAGAATAAATGTTTCTGACTCATATTGATGACACATAGGCCACTTAGTATCAGTTGTTTATTTCCTTCAGTTGGCTTTAATGAACAGGTATGACTCATTTGTAGATATGAGGAAGATGTTTTTTGTTCATATTCACTCATTCAGAATAGGGGAATTGGTGCATGATATTGTCCCATTTAAAACTGGAGTCAGAATGAATCTATACTGTCACTAAAAATCATTGCACAAAGACATTAACGTTGGTTCCAGTCAGAAAGGAAAGACGTAGGTGTTAAATGTCATGCTAAGTGAGGGGAAAGTGCTCAGAATGCAATTTAGGTTCTGATTCAGTGTAGGGGGTTGAAGCTCTTTGCTGTCTGCCTACTGTATTTAGCAGTTTTCATACTCTATTAAATCAGACATGAGGCCTTTTTACAGCTGTTTATCATACACTACAACTTTAATATTGATGAGACCAATTATGATTTACCCCAATAAGTGTGATTTTTGACATGATGCCAACATTATACTAAAATTACCATAAAGTTGTCTCAGACTAATTATTAGCTCAACATTATACAATTTACTTGAAGTGCGAAAATATATCAGAGTTGCGTGGCAACCCAAACACCTAACTCCGGGCAAACGCTCGGCCACGCCCACGGACGTCAGATCCCGATTTATTGTGGGAAAGAAACTGAGTACCTCCCCGAATATTTCTAGAATGCAAACACATTCTAACCGTTCTGATTGATCCCAGAAACCGATGGGTTGGGCTAGATCCAGAATAAGTCATCATTGTCTTTGATACTCTGATTGGTTAGAGATGATTCAATCGCTGATTTACTTTTGTATTGTACAACACCCCTTCATTTTGACTTCACCACAAACGACTTCAATGATGGCAGTCTCAGACTGAAGCATGCAGCGAAGATGGAGCAGTGAAATAATTCCCTTCCGAGTCCTCAGGCAAACATCAGAGAGCCTTTATGTTTAGAATGGCTATGGTTGAGAAGTAAGCTATAATATCCTAGTGGATGTTCAAAATGTTATTCAAAGCAATAGGAGCAAAAGAGGCATGGATTTCATATAGGTTTAATTAGGCCTATACTTTCATTGCTGGATATTGATTTGAAATGTATTTCACCGTTTTGATAGGTGGACATTGGATAGCCTGAACTGAATTTGTTCCATCCCATGGAGGAAATAGACTTTGATTGGACAACCTAGATTTCAAAGACTCGCAATACCGTCGTTGTCATTGGTTTACATTTAGTTTGGAGATTTTCCGATTGGGGTTGATTCAATGAAGACTTTGTAACAAAGTTTCCGCTTGATATTGATTTTCTCATAGGTCAGGGCGCCGCAGTGTCGTGAAGCAGGTTTGATTCATGCAGCAAGTTTTAATTGTCGGAGAAAACTTGATCGTTGAAGGTAGAACAGAGCGATATTGCAATTACTGGCAGTTCATTTTGACCTCGGTAAACTTCGATAATAGGAATCTTTTGAGAAAATCGTAGCTCTTATTAACGATATTTTACTCGATGTCCCAGCGCAACAGCAGTCTCTTAATGCAGCGCATGGATATTATCTCCAACATGCTACTTCGGACGTAGGTCACCGTTTTACCACGTCTCTATTGGGCGCTCGTTTTTTTTCTAAATTACACCTCGACTCTGGTCATAATTTATAAAAGGTGTAATCTGAATTAAGAGTGGACTCAAACCGATCTTCCATCGGGACCGAAGGTAAAATTGCATAGCGCATATACGTCATTTTAATGTAAATGCTAATTGAGTGAGTGACGATGTAATAACATGCTTATAACCGCTTTATTACGCTGAGTCAGTGACCATAGTCATTCCTGGCCTGCATTCACCTGAAACCCTACTTCTGATATTATACCACAGCCTGTCATCATGTTAGAATATCCCATGTCGATGGCCGAACTCAATCATTCAGAACAGATTCTGGCAACGCATTATCAATCTCATAATTTGGGTTTCTGGGCAGACCATAATGACCGCCTAGAATATGAAATATTCGATTAGTAGTAATGAACACCCATATTAGTTATTAGTTAATCATAATGTGTGTTTCCGATCTAGTGGTTGTATAGCCTCGTGCTCATCATGGTGATAAATACATCTGATAAACCCGGACGGTGATAATACGGAACGTGATGATATGGATTCCATTGATATAACGCCCTATGGGAACTGCACTGTAGCGCAAGGTCGCTTCCCTCAACATATCCATGGTATTTTGCCTCCCTCTCTCTCAGTATTATTTGAGTTTAGGGCAGGTTTTGTGGGTTACACGATGATACCTTTAGATTATTAGGCTATTCCATATCCAGCAGTAGGCTATTTGTCACAATCTACTTGCAATGTGTTGGTCACTCATTGTGGCCAAACTGCAAATATTTCCCCAACACCAACTTTTGGTGTGATTTGAAAGTAAAATAATAAAAAAAGAAAGATTAAATATTATTTAGATGCTATAGGCCTAGCATAGAAATATGTTTCTTAGTCAGAGTTTGACCCTTTCTCAATATAGCGTGTCTGTAGAAAACAATGTGCTTCAGTTTCACTTGATCCGTTGCATAGCCTTCTGTCGTATCCCAATGAAGCAACTTGATTTGATATCCATAGACAGAATCTCAATGTGTGTCTCCTTCTGTTCTCTCGTTATCTGTAAATTAAATTAGTCTTTCTCATGTATTACATTTCATGGTCCACAGGAAATTAATGTCCAACCAAATTGTGGGATGTTTGGAAGTGCAAGGCTAAAAATGTTTTTTAGAATCAAGTCGACTTCACCGTTAATGTGGTTGTCATTTAAAACGTATGTCTGCTATAGAATAGGAAAATACGGAAGAAAAAATAGTTGGTTTGGAAGAACAAAATTTTGAACACTTGTGATTTGGTTATGGGGGATTATTCTCTTAAACAATCTTGTATTGAGTTATGTTGGTTTGTATTGATTTTTAGAAGAACAATCATCTTAGTATTGATTTGGTTATGCTCTTAATACTTGTGGGGGATTATTCTCTTAAACACATCTTAGTATTGATTTGTAAATTAAATGATCATAAACTTTAAAAAACAATATTACCAAAACTACAGGCATCAGTTTTTAAGTTTTTCTTCTTCTAGTCTTATGTGTTATCTAATTCTAATCTTGACTCAGTAGTGGGTTTGAAAAGGTCGCTATTTGTTTCTGAAAGATTGGAGGAAACCAGTGAAAGGATATTGTGAAGATAAAAAGGACCAGACCTGTGTTCAGTTCAGTTTCTTTCAAATACTGTACTTGATTGAGCTTGCTTGGCACAACTCAATGGAATAATTCCAAAAGTGCAAACCCCACTTATCTGGCACTCCAAAGCTCGTACTTGAGAGAACCCAAATCTGTAAGCCACTTGTGTTGGGTAGTAATCATGCATATGGGGCGGCAGGTAGCCTAGAGCTTTGGGCCGGTAATCGAAAGGTTGCTGGATCGAATCCCCGAGCTGACAAGGTAAAAATCTGTCGTTCTGCCCCTGAACAAGGCAGTTAACCCACTGTTCCCTGGTAAGAATGTGTTCTTGACCGTTAATGATGAAATAAAATTACTAAATAAAAATGAATCATAGAGACAGGTCTCTCCTGTACTTCTGTTCTAACTGATCTGTGGGAATAACAGAACTACATCAATAGGAAGGCAGACTGGGTTCCTGTAAGGTAGGGATGTTTAGGTCTTGGATGTGTGAATAAAACCTCCTCCATTCATGTCATAAGAATTTCCCACTGCCTCATGATATCAAACAAATGAATTGGGGGGTGACTAGTTAGTTTACAGTTATGAGTGTTTTCCTGCATTGATTTCAGGGGGTAGTAGTCACACCAACATGTGAATGGTTGCAGATTGATTTTATGACATGTTCAACGCCGATACTGATTATTGGAGGACCCAAAAAGCCGATACCGATTAATCGGACGACTTTTTGTATTTTATTTTTTATTTATTTGTAATAATGACAATTTCAACAATACTGATTGAACACTTATTTTAACTTAATACATCAATAAAAATCTATTTAGCCTCAAATAGATAATGAAACATAATGAAACATGTTCAATTTGGTTTAAATAATGCAAAAACAAAGTGTTGGAGAATAAAGTAAAAGTGCAATATGTGCCATGTAAAAAAGCTAACGTTTAGGTTCCTTGTTCAGAACATGAGAACATATGATGGTTCCTTTTAACATGAGACTTCAATATTCCAAGGTAAGAGGTTTTAGGTTGTAGTTAATATAATATTTATAGGACTATTTCTCTTTATACCATTTGTATTTCATATACCTTTTGACTATTGGATGTTCATGCAAAGCAAGGGGAACAACCACTCCAAGTCTCAGAGCGAGTGACAATTGAAATGCTATTAGCGCACACCCCGCTAACTAGCTAGCCATTTCCCATCGGTTACACCAGCCTAATCTCAGGAGTTGATAGGCTTGAAGTCATAAACAGCTCAATGCTTGAAGCACAACGAAGAGCTGCTGGCAAAATGCACTAAAGTGCTGTTTGAATGAATGCTTACGAGCCTGCTGGTGCCTACCATCGCTCAGTCAGACTCCTCTATCAAATATCAAATCATAGACTTAATTATATTATTAATAACACACAGAAATATGAGCCTTTGTTCATTAATATGGTCGAATCTGGAAAGTAATCATCTCGAAAACAAAACGTTTATTCTTTCAGTGAAATACGAAACCCTTCCGTATTTTATCTAACGGGTGGCATCCATAAGTCTAAATATTCCTGTTACATTGCACAACCTTCAATGTTATGTCATAATTACGTACAATTCTGGCAAATTAGTTCACAACGAGCCAGGCTGCCCAGACTGTTGCATATACACTGACTCTGTGTGCAATGAACGCAAGAGAAGTGACACAATTTCACCTGGTTAATATTGCCTGCTAACCTGGATTTCTTTTAGCTAAATATGCAGGTTTAAAAAGATATACATCTGTGTGTTGATTTTAAGAAAGGCATTGGTGTTTATGGTTAGGTACAGTCGTGCAACGATTGTTCTTTTTTTCGCAAATGCGCTTTTGTTAAATCATCCCCTTGCGTTGCATCGATTATATTGCAACCCAGGACATGCTAGATAAACTAGTAATATCATCGACCATGTGTAGTTAACTAGTGATTATGATTGATTGATTTGTTTTTTTATAAGATAAGTTTAATGCTAGTTAGCAACTTACCTTGGCTTCTTACTGCATTCGCGTAACAGGCAGGCTCCTCGTGGAGTGCAATGAGAGGCAAGTGGTTAGATCGTTGGACTAGTTAATTGTAAGGTTGCAAGATTGATTCCCGGAGCTGACAAGGTAAAAATCTGTTGTTCTGCCCTGAATAAGGCAGTTAACCCACTGTTCCTAGGCCGTCATTGAAAATAAGAATGTGTTCTTAACTGACTTGCCTAGTTAAATAAAGGTGTAAAAAAATATCGATTTAAATACCGATTTCCGATTGTTGTGAACTTGAAATCGGCCCTAATTAATCGGCCATTCCGATTAATCGGTCGACCTCCAGTTCATAGTATGATAGAAGATTAAGTGCCGTAAGAGAAAGCAAGTCATCATAAGGCTTCAGAAGACTATGGGTCATTTCAGGTTTTAGGTTTTGTATTGGAAAAACGACTTCTATCCGGGAGTCTTTGATATGAATGGCCACTGTGGAAAGTGGCGATTTTCCTATTTGTGAATGACAATCCACTCTTAGACATTATGACTAGAGTGTGATTGTATTTCCTGAGAGCTAAACGTTTATTGCAATTTATTCTGTGAGGATGTAGATAAAGTAGAATCTGAAGCTTGTTTGATGAGTCACTTGGATCTGCACAATAGGATAAGGGCAAGATTTTGCTTTCCTGGAAATATGATTTTGTGTGTGTGTGTGTGTTGGGTAATTCCTACATCGATATGATCCTATGTCAGTCAGCAGCGGTATCTTTCTGATCTTGTCACTTTTTGAAACCCATATCCCCTCTGTACTAACCGTTTCTACTACAGGCTTACTCTTTAAGCCAGTTACCAGTTGCAAAATATGTGGTCAACCACATCAGTGTTTCAGCAGATAAAATATAGCTGTTTTTTTATGGGCGTAATAAAAACTGTATTGAGCCAAACTTTCTTTTTGGGCATCCACTGTCATGTCGGTTTTTGAAAAAAAAAAACTCTCCCCATGTATTGATTTCTTGGTCTCCTTCCCCAGGGTCTGTATGAAGGGATGTGATGACCCATGCAGATACAGCCCCAGTGACTCCTGGGAGCAGGTAGGTCTTCCACATGCAGAGGCCATGGTGGGGGGAGCCCGGCCAAAACTAAAAAGAGGGAGGCCCAAGGAGGTAAAGAGAGGCAGTGTGAAGGAGAGCAATGAACTGTGGGAAGAGGAGGAAGGCAGGAAGCTGGATCTGTGCGAGGGGGACAGCCTTGACTGTCGAGTCCTTCTCACTCGTCTGGAGTCGAGCAGTGATGAGGACAAGGAGAGCTGCTTGGAAGCTCCAATAGAGACCAAAGAAGAAGGGAGCCATAGCCTGGTGCGTGGAAGGACCAAGCCCTGCAAGTCTAGACAAAAGACCTGCAAAGCCTATCGGCTAGCGCCGGAACCAAACAATCAATCAAAAGTGTTATGCACATTACCTGTCGTGGAATCTCGCAAACGGAGGCTGGCCTCTCTCAACGCGGAGGCTGTGAATAGTCTGCTCTTATACAGAGAACATCCGCAAGGGTCCAGACTCGTAAATAAGCTACATTCCAATGGGAATCTGGCAAAGGATACAATCATTTTGGGCCATAACACCCCAATTGGTCCTAAGGTGGCAAAATCAGACATTTGTGGAATTGGAAGTTCCAAAACATACCAAAAGACTATGAAGATGGAGGATGTGAGTCTGCTGAGTCTGTACGGTCCCACCCCTCGGCGTCAGGCCAGCCTCAATGCTGCTGCTTTGCTCAAGATCACCAGCACCTCCTTCAAAGCCAAACACCGGAGGGCCAAGGCCAACTGCAACCAGCTGAGTGGGGTAGTGAGGATCAAGTTAAAGAAACGGCATCATCATGAAATCCATCACAGTCAATCCCAGGTCCAGCCACAGCTGGTTCAGAAATGCTGTAATCTCTGTAAAAGGGAATACTTCCACCCAGAACCACAGTGGGAGGGGACTACAGGGGGGAATGGCTCCATCAGATCTGACATCCAGTGTGGATCCTTCCTTGGCTACCCAATAAAGTCTGTGGAGGTACCAGTCGAGACCCAGGCGACTCCTTCTTTCTGCTGCTGCTCCCAGGAAAGGTTGGGGGAGTACTGCCACCGACTGGCCCTGTTCCTTGGCCAAAAGAGCTTCGGTGACGACGAACTTGAGGAGCATTCGCTCTCCAAGGGCCGCCTCCTCTCTCCCCGTTCCCTTGCCCACCCACATGCCCTGACCATAGGCCCCCACCCTTACCCATGTTTCTCAGGCTATTATGTCCACTTTGCCCACCACAAGACCTCCTCTACCCTCATGACCTCCATGAGCTCCAGCCCCATGCCCTACCCGCCCTCTTCTGTGGCCTCCATCACATTGTGCCCTGGTGGGGTCCAGAGTCCCAAGCTGCTGTCCCCGACCGGCTCCCACCCCTCAGGAATCTCCCACCCGGTCTACTGCTATGGAGAAGCCTGCAGAATCAGTCGCTACCCCTACAGAGCAGTAACAACCCTCGCCAGCAGGGGGTGCTGCTATAATGCAGGTTGCTCCAGCTGCAGCCATAACACCAAGTTGGGTAAGAGAAGGCAGAAATGCCTATAGATATGTAGTAATAATGATGTGAATGGGTCATGATGATTGCAGAGTGTTAACTGCATATTTGAGATGGCTCAGTGACCTTTTTTAGTCAATCAGTCAAATCGGCTACAATCTGCCGAGAAAATTCTCATGTTTTTACTTTTTTTAGAATACAGAGAATCAGAAATGTTACAGATGAGGCAAGAATCTAAAGTTTTCAAGAAAGTTGTTCAGTTGTGTTCTAGGATTAGGTGTTCTAGGGTTAGGATGAGGTGTTCTAGGGTTAGGATTAGTTGTTCTAGGGTTAGGATTAGGTGTTTTAGGATTAGGTGTTCTAGGGTTAGGATTAGTTGTTCTAGGGTTAGGATTAGGTGTTCTAAGGTTAGGAGTATGAGTTCTAGGGTTAGGATTAGGTGTTCTAGGGTTAGGATTAGGTGTTCTAGGGTTAGGAGTATGAGTTCTAGGGTTAGGATTAGGTGTTCTAGGGTTAGGATTAGGTGTTCTAGGGTTAGGAGTATGAGTTCTAGGGTTAGGATTAGGTGTTCTAGGGGTTAGGATTAGGTGTTCTAGGGGTTAGGATTATGAGTTCTAGGGAATCATTCAGTGGGATCTAAAAGCCCAGTGGGGTTTAAATCCACAGTCCTGAGCTGAACTTTGTTTCTTTATCCCTGCTCGCCACTCTAGCCATTAGTTGCGTGAGTAGGTCCAATGAGTAATCACCACAGATTGTGTAAATAGAATGTACTGTATTTACTATTGAAGCTGTGGACTATTCGTCTGGAGATGCCAAGCTGTGCTCTCTGATCAACCAAACAGCATTTACTCCCAGTGGACATATATACAGGGCGGCAGGGTAGCCTAGTGTTAGTGCGTTGGACTAGTAACCAGAAGGTTGCAAGTTCAAACCCCCGAGCTGACAAGGTACAAATCTGTCGTTCTGCACAGGCAGTTCCTAGACCGTCATTGAAAATAAGAATTTGTTCTTAACTGACTTGCCTGGTTAAATAAAGGTTCAATTTTTAAATATATATATTTTTTTTATAACACTACCGTTCAAAAGTTTGTGGTCACTTAGAAATGTCCTTGTTTTTGAAAGAGAAGCACATTTTTTGTCCATTAAAATAACATAAAATTGATCAGAAATACAGTGTAGACATTGTTAATGTTGTAAATGACTATTGTAGCTGGAAACGGCAGATTTGTTTTAATGGAATATCTACATAGGCGTACAGAGGCCCATTATCAGCAACCATCACTCCTGTGTTCCAATGGCACATTGTGTTAGCTAATCCAAGTTTATCATTTTAAAAGGCTAATTGAGCATTAGAAAACCCTTTTGCAATTATATTTGCAGAGCTGAAAACTGTTGTTCTGATTAAAGAAGCAATACAACTGGCCTTCTTTAGACTAGTTGAGTATCTGGAGCATCAGCATTTGTGGGTTCGATTACAGGCTCAAAATGGCCAATTAACTGTCTTCTTAAACTCGTCAGTCTATTCTTGTTCTGAGAAATGAAGGCTATTCCATGCGAGAAATTGCCAAGAAACTGAAGATCTCGTACAACGCTGTGTACGGCTCCCTTCACAGAACAGCGCAATCTGGCTCTAACCAGAATAGAAAGAAAAGTGGGAGGCCCCAGTGTACAACTGAGCAAGAGGACAAGTACATTAGAGTGTCTAGTTTGAGAAACAGACGCCTCACAAATCCTCAACTGGCAGCTTCATTAAACAGTACTCGCAAAGCACCAGTCTCAACGTCAACAGAGAAGAGGCAACTCTGGGATGCTGGCCTTCTAGGCAGAGTTCCTCTGGCAAGTGTCTGTGTTCTTTTGCCCATCTTAATCTTTTGTTTTTATTGGCCAGTCTGAGATATGGCTTTTTCTTTGCAACTCTGCCTAGAAGGATAGCATCCCGGAGTCGTCTCTTCACTGCTGGCGTTGACTGGTGTTTTGCGGGTACATGTGGAATCATTTCAGCCTGTCTTGTGTGTACAGTATCGAGCTCTGCTATAAAGCTTAACAAACCATGTATATATACATACATACATACATACATACATACATACATACATATATACACACACACACACACACACACACACACACACACACACACACACACACACACACACACACACACACACACACACACACACACACACACACACACACAAGACAGAAATGATTCCACATGTCATTTCAGCCAGGAGTCCCATAGCCCCTTTACAGTACTTGAGTCACTGCCTCCAGAGCAGTGGATGACGACCAGAACAGGGCCACTCTTACTGAGGAAATTTGTTCTCAGCTGGTCTGTGGTCAGATCGTATTTGTCGGGGACCACAGCAGCACTCATGACTTCATTTAAGTATGCTGATTACAGATCAATATGGCGCGTCGTTGGCTAGCCCGCTCAGAGGCGCTATTAGCTGAGGTAAATTGGTATTTGACAATGTCTTGTTGCCTCTGTTGAGCTGCCTGCTTTGATGTGACACAGAAATGGACCCTTTTCCCCAGAGAAGTGACGGAGACTTCTGTTTTAATTTCCTACTACCACAAGCTATCCGTATCATCCTAGCTGGCCTTAATGTTCAGGTGAACCTGCACTACACTAGTGTGGTGGGTTGATTCCTTTGGGGTTTTCAAAGACTCCACACACACTCCTACATTACATTACAGCGTCTCCACTACCATTGTGTACAGAGCCAATCATGCATCAGCTGATGGAATCCTAGATTTCCAGGAACAAACAGTAGTGGTAAATGAGTGCTGACTGAGATGATGGGAGGCAAGTAACATAAATGCTATAATAAAAAATAAAATATATATATAAGTAGAATATTTGCATAATAGGTGGCTAAACACTATTCACTAAAAAACATCTCTCCACTGCATCACTATTACAGTATCATAATTATTCCATTATTCCAGAAGGTTCAGTTGTGTCAAGTCTGATAACAGAAAAATTTGAACATATAGACAGCAACATTAACACATAATGGATACAACCTTGGCAAGGTATATACAAGATAAAATGGAAGTCACAGCCATCCGTTTTCATTTCAAAGCCGTACTGATGCTTGTACAAAACTTGTAGCAGCTCTGTTGGTTCGCGCCCTCAAGGCAGTGCTGCATATTGGCTGTTCAGTGGATGTGTAACATCCAAGATTATTTTATTACCCCTTTTTACTTGTGCACTCTTTGTAAATGTCTCAGAGAGCTTTTTGCTTGTACAGATAGATGTATGTTCCCTCCCTCTGATCACTCTCAATATCTTTAGCCAGCTCTCTGATTCCACACTGCCTGTCTGGGGGACCATCAGGCCACAACAAATGGCCATCTCTGCTACTCTGATGTGGCCATCCCCGTGGCCAGCCCCGTGGCCAGCCCCGTGGCCAGCCCCGTGGCCAGCCCCGTGGCCAGCCCCGTGGCCAGCCCTGTGGCTCAAAGCTACAATTAAGACAGAGGATACAGGTCGTGTTCTTATCTCTACTGCACACAGCGTCAGTGGCACTGAAACGGAGTGTCCCCATGGCAGGAAAGGAGAGGATGAATGTGAAGTAAGATGTGAGTTGAAGAGACTGATTACTCCAGTGTCTGACTGTTCTACTTTTCCCCACAGAAGACTACTCCTCGCCTTTGGAGGACCACAGCCCCCCCTCTGTCCCAGTTTCCCCCACACAAGGCTGCCTTGCCACCGCCAGCGCTCCCCCAGCCGGCCAATCAGTGCCCCACCTCCAGAACCCTCTATCGGACCCCAGCCAACCGAGGATTACTCTGCAAGTGACCCGGGAGTGTCCTCAGCGTGCAAAGCCACCCAGCAGCTCTCGGTCTGGGGTATGTGGTGACTCCCATATTCGAGACGAGCATCAGCTGGTGCCTGTCGCCAGCGGAGCTGCCAAGCAGCAGAGGATCACCCGTCGCCGGGCAACCAATGGCTGGCTGCCCGTGGGCGTGGCCTTCGAGAAGGAGGTTTTCACTGTGGTATGTGTCGCTCTGTGTTAAGAGATACTGGTTGTGCCTTGTAAGATAGCTAGCTGAGGCTACAGAATATTAGAATTTCCTCTAAAGGAAAACTTAGCCTGTATGCATGTATGGTATTATTACCATCCACTTTTACTTCTGTGCTAAAAACATTGCTAATAACCGGGTGATTAGCATGTGCTAATAACAGTTCCAATAACCAGATGATTAGCATGTGCTAACAATACTGTTAATAACCGGGTGATTAGCATGTGCTAACAATACTGTTAATAACTGGGTGATTAGCATGTGCTAACAATACTGTTAATAACCGGGTGATTAGCATGTGCTAACAATACTGTTAATAACTGGGTGATTAGCATGTGCTAACAATACTGTTAATAACCAGGTGGTTACCATGTGCTAACAATACTGTTAATAACCGGGTGATTACCATGTGCTAACAGTACTGTTAATAACCAGGTGGTTACCATGTGCTAACAATACTGTTAATAACTGGGTGGTTACCATGTGCTAACAACAATGCTAATAGTATGTGCCATCAACAATGACATATTGACTATGTTTCCAGGGGGAAGAGACGACAGTGTTGCGCAAATGTTTCGAAGGAGTACAGCGGGATGGGGAGGTCATTCGGGTTCGAGACACAGTCCTTCTGCGCTCCGGTACCAGGAAGAAGTCTCTGCCCTACGTAGCCAAAATCTCAGCCCTGTGGAAGGACCCCAAATCAGGTGAAGTTCTGCCACTTTCACACGTAGCTAAACTGATACAAATGGATGATATAAAACTATAGGCTTGTTTAAAAAAAAAGCTTCAAATAGTGTTGGTTTTGTTTTAAATACTTGGTCGGCACTCAAGTGAACTGATGGCCAGGTTTTGTACTTTTTCATACTACTCCATCTCGCATTCCAGTCAGCAATCAAATGCTCTGTCTGCCGCAAACTTTTGTAGAATGTGACAAAAAAAGTTTAAATGATTATGAATGGGGCTCCCTACACATCACATCAAATGTTCAATTCGACTTTGGTAATCCTCTTCTCACTCTGAAAATGGCACTGTTTGTGTGTCCTCAGGAGAGATGATGATGAGCCTGTTTTGGTTCTACCGCCCAGAACACACACAGGGAGGACGAAATCCCAACACACACTGTGAGGTGAGTTCTCCGGAAAGCCCAGTTCACACTGTGAGGTGAGTTCCCCGGAAAGCCCAGTTCACACTGTGAGGTGAGTTCTCCAGAAAGCCCAGTTCACACTGTGAGGTGAGTTCTCCAGAAAGCCCAGTTCACACTGTGAGGTGAGTTCTCCAGAAAGCCCAGTTCACACTGTGAGGTGAGTTCTCCTGAAAGCCCAGTTCACACTGTGAGGTGAAGCCCAGTTCACACTGTGAGGTGAGTTCTCCGGAAAGCCCAGTTCACACTGTGAGGTGAGTTCTCCGGAAAGCCCAGTTCACACTGTGAGGTGAGTTCTCGGAAAGCCCAGTTCACACTGTGAGGTGAGTTCTCCGGAAAGCCCAGTTCACACTGTGAGGTGAGTTCTCCAGAAAGCCCAGTTCACACTGTGGTGAGTTCTCCTGAAAGCCCAGTTCACACTGTGAGGTGAGTTCTCCCCTGAAAGCCCAGTTCACACTGTGAGGTGAGTTCCCCGGAAAGCCCAGTTCACACTGTGTTCACACTGTGAGGTGAGTTCTCCGGAAAGCCCAGTTCACACTGTGAGGTGAGTTCTCCAGAAAGCCCAGTTCACACTGTGAGGTGAGTTCTCCAGAAAGCCCAGTTCACACTGTGAGGTGAGTTCTCCAGAAAGCCCAGTTCACACTGTGAGGTGAGTTCTCCAGAAAGCCCAGTTCACACTGTGAGGTGAGTTCTCCAGAAAGCCCAGTTCACACTGTGAGGTGAGTTCTCCTGAAAGCCCAGTTCACACTGTGAGGTGAGTTCCCCGGAAAGCCCAGTTCACACTGTGAGGTGAGTTCTCCGGAAAGCCCAGTTCACACTGTGAGGTGAGTTCTCCGGAAAGCCCAGTTCACACTGTGAGGTGAGTTCCCCGGAAAGCCCAGTTCACACTGTGAGGTGAGTTCTCCAGAAAGCCCAGTTCACACTGTGAGGTGAGTTCTCCAGAAAGCCCAGTTCACACTGTGGATGCCATCTACAATGTTTGTGCAGACTCAGCCTGGGGAAAGAGATGGCAAACATTGTTTCCATTTAATTATGTATTTCCTGGAGAAATAGGCTGCACAGGCTTCCCAGTGTCAATATCCCCCAGGAACAAACACACTTTGTTCACCCAGGCTATAAATACTAAACAGCAGCCTTATTCACAATACTCTGCGAGAGAGAGTTGGGGCGTGTTCAGTAGGGAGAAAACGTTTTGAAACCGGGAGGCACCAGCTGAACTCGTCCAATGAAAAAAAAGATTTTCATTTAGGGTTGTAAAATGTTTTACTACAGTGTGCTCTGCTGAATACCCTGGGCTTTGAGAAGACCAAAGCTACTGCTCTGCTTTACGGAAGTCTCTGAAATGATAACCAGCTAGGAATAAATCAAAACTTAGACTGCACCATTTTTGAATTCCCAATGCAAGGGTGATTTCCTGATGAAGAAGTTGGTTGAAAAGGGCTATGCAGACCTTTCTGTGTGCAAGCGGATATTTTAGAATTGGTTAAGGGTTTGGTTGAGGGTTTGGCTTGTCAGTTTGCACATCAGAAAAGTCTGTATAGATCTTCCCAAATGGGTCTTTATGATGATGATGTCAGACACATAGTTAAGGGATCGTTCAGAAATGACATATTTTGATATATGTAAATACAGTATGTTCAATATGCTGAACTATCTCTTTACGCTGCTGCTTCTCTCTGTTTATAATCTATGCATAGTCACTTTAACTCTACCTACATGTACATATTACCTCAATTACCTCGACTAACCGGTGCCCCCGCACATTGACTCTGTACCGGTATCCCCTGTATATATAGCCTCGCTACTGTTATTTTACTGCTATTCTTAAAATTATTTGTTACTTTTATCTATTTTTTACTTAACACTTATTTTTTCTTAACTGCATTGTTGGTTTTTAAGGGCTTGTAAGTAAGAATTTCACTATTGTATACAGTATTTCACTGTAAGGTCTACACCAGTTGTATTCGGCGCATGAGACAAACAACATTTGATTTGTTTTGTTTCATGATATTCAGTTTTCTCTCCTCTTGTCACCCAACTTCATTTCCAGAATGAAATTTTTGCATCTCGGCATCAGGACGAAAACAGTGTGGCCTGCATTGAAGACAAGTGCTACGTGTTGACGTTAGCACAGTACTGTAGGTAAGGTCTGTTCATCTCTGATGGGAGATGGGGTGTGAGAATGAATAGTATGTGGGAGACACAAGCTGTTGAGTGGGATTCTATTACATTTTATTTGTTGCATTGCATTTGTTCACTTATTTGCGCAGTCTTTTTGACATGTCCTTTGGCTTGGTGTTTCAGATATTGTGCTTTGGTGACTCGTCGGGGGGAGGATCTCCCTGAAAGTACCACCAGAATGGTGCCGCCTTCTGTCGAATACGCCGTCCCTGCCCACTGCTGCGTGCCAACGGACATCGACCCCGACCTGGTGTTCATGTGTCGCCACGTCTACGACTTCCGCTATGGACGCATCCTGAAGAGTCTGCAGTAGCACTTGTGTGGATGGTGGTGGAACGGAGGAATCTTAAACAGTGAAAGAAAGGGCTGAAAATACAGGATTTTGAGACCGACCAAGCCACTCTGTTTTGAAAGGAGTGGAAGGTGTTGACAGTTTTAGGCAGAGGAAGTCTCGAAGTCTGGAAGTGCTTTTGCCCAATGTCTCTATCTCTCACTCTTGGGGGATTTGCGAAGGGTCACACTTGGTCAAAGAGGAATTGTGTTTTATCATCCCAAGCACAAATCCCCTTCAATAAAACTGATTTGCCAAATTATTATTTTATTTTTGCATCGTCCCATGACTTTGCCTGTATCTATGTGGGTTATTAGTTACGTTGTGTTGGCAGATGGTATCAGTTAAGACTTGTTTTGTATTTAATGGGATGACTCATGAATTAGATGGTGGCTTAACATATTTATCTGTATTGATTTAGTCTTGAGTTTACGGTTTAATCGGCTTAAGTGCAAAGACATGTTTATTTCTATATGGAGAATTTTTTAATTTAATTTTTTAAAAGTAATTTAAGAGTGCATTATTTAGTATTTTCAAAGCAAGGAAGGCGACTACGAGATAATTATCATTCCTAAGTAGAAATGATCCAGGCGTTCGCCAAACACTAACTCTCTGTCTGCATTGTCTTAGAGGTAAAGTACCAGTGAATCCCAAACCAGCCTCTCGCCTATACCTCACCCCTACCAACTATACCTCACCCTTACCAACTATACCTCACCTCTACCAACTATACCTCACCCCTACCAACTATACCTCACCCCTACCAATTCATGACCCTACGTAGTCACGTGTTGCTGACAAAACTCCCAGAGTGGCGAGGTGATTAAATAAACCGAGACACATTCTTGACTTGAATTATGCAATTCATGTATGACATTTAAATAATAAGAGCATGAAATTCAAATGAACAAATTCCCCTGGTCATTTTACAAGATATAAAATCGGACACAACAAATGCTCCATTCTCTTGTATGAAATTGTACAAAATATATTGTGTTTACATGTTGGAATAGCTCTTCGCTTTGGAACTGGCAGCTTTGCTGGCTTGGTCGAAGTGGCTATCGAAGGGTTTGGTCATTGTCACACCCTCAGCTTTGGGACACTTGTTCAAATGAAGGAGGTGAGTGTGAAAGTGCAAATGGAGGGGTGAGGGGAAGGGACTGGTTTGGGATTCAGCATGAGAATGACCAGTGACTCAACCGGGCCAACCCCCACGATAATTGTTTGTCCCTACTACCCTGCCTTGATTTGACCAATGAACGGGGGTTTGAACACCACACGCGCACTGCCATTAGCCATAATAACTTGCCTTACATCCCGCCGGTCGACATGTAGGATGCAAGCTCCAATACGTTCAGTTCACACCTCACCAAAAAACCTGCCTTCCATCTAAACCAAGGTTGCCAGTGGGTGGAGCTACAGTTCAGTACAAGCCCCTCCCCATGTTACTGTGCACTAATCCATGTTCCATTATGAGATCATCGACTGTGTCCTTAAACTGAACATGCTACTGATTCATTTACATGGAAGTCACACTGTGGATTTATGTACATGTGTGTTTGCTTAGATTAGAGGGAATCAAAGTTTGGTATTACAGTTCCTGGAAAAGCTTCCTGTCTGACCAACACACATACACACACACACACACACACACCTGCTTCTAAGCTGTATCTCGATGTATAGGGCACAAGCCATAGGAGTACCTTCCTTACACGCTCAAGTCCTTTTTATGTCCAATCAAGATGTGATCGATTTTTCTTACTTGACTGTTGTGCCTGCCTGTCTCAGTGGACTCAGTGTCCAAGAACTATCCATGAAAAGTAGGCCAAGATTATTGTTATTTTTTACGTCTTTTTTTTAAATGCCTTTTTTTTCATGAAATTCTGTTAATTGCAAAGAAATGTTTGTACCAACAAGGGTATAGAATGGGTATAAAATGCCCCATTCAACTCATTCCCCGGTGTAGAAAACTCTCATGTTTGTACCAACAAGGGTATAGAATGGGTATAAAATGCCCCATTCAACTCATTCCCCGGTGTAGAAAACTCTCATGTTTGTACCAGCAAGGGTATAGAATGGGTATAAAATGCCCCATTCAACTCATTCCCCGGTGTAGAAAACTCTCATGTTTGTACCAACAAGGGTATAGAATGGGTATAAAATGCCCCATTCAACTCATTCCCCGGTGTAGAAGACTCTCATGTTTGTACCGACAAGGGTATAGAATGGGTATAAAATGCCCCATTCAACTCATTCCCCGGTGTAGAAAACTCTCATGTTTGTACCGACAAGGGTATAGAATGGGTATAAAATGCCCCATTCAACTCATTCCCCGGTGTAGAAAACTCTCAATTCCAAGTTTCTTTGTTCCTGTGTGCATTATGTTCCGAGTTTTAGAGGTTCTGGGAATTCTGGGAAAGAATATTCATAGCACAGTGTTTGTATTATTTAACATGTAATATACAAATATTTGAATGGAATAAATCATGAGTTTTAACCCAAGAGTCTCATATGATGATGTTGCAAAGTCAATAGGGCAAATCTTTGCATATGTTTTTCTTTCTCTTTTTCTCCCCCACTTTAAAAAAAATAATATCTATATATTTATAAGTTTGTGTACTTTCCTTCTGATCCTGTAAGGTGGGTGAGCTGTTGCTAGGAACAGGCTGAGAAGTGTACTAAGAACAACCCACCACAAGGTGTCATACTAGTTCATCTCTCAGTGTTTTATTTAACATCTCTCTGTCTTGTGACAAATACAATATTGATGTCTCCATGGGCCGTATGCATCAAGCATATCAAAGTAGGATCAGTTGTGTCTTTTTTAGAACACAATTCATTTTGATTACATGGACCGTGAGACCTGATCCTAGATCAGCACTCCTACCCGGAGACACTTGATACCCACAGACCCAGAAGTTCTTTCATATGGATCCTCCAATCCAATAAATATTGGAACAATATGAGAAAAGATATTTAATTGTTGACCTTTCACAGTTTCCTCACATTACTCCGCTTTTTACCGAAACAGTGGCAGGGAGGCAATCGGTAATCGTTTCAACTGTGGGATTGCCCCTTTAGTAAGGCATGATAATGTACCGGAAATACAGACGTGATGTAGAGACGCCATGAGGAGTGTGAAGAGCAGACAAAGACATCTGTTTTTTGGCCCACTACTCCCAAGTCTGCGCCAAACCCATCTTTAACTAGAAAACATGGATCTACCTCTCCTTGTGAATTAATGGAGGCCATTCATGTCTTCTTGTTGAGTGGATCAGGAGATGGGGGTGTCCAGGAGATAGAGACGTGTGGCGTCTTTCATCCAATACAGTAATTAGGGGTGTCATGCATATGCATGAGGCTCTCTTACCACTCAATCAGCTTCTGGGTTTTGAATACCATGGTACATTTGCATGTCTAACAGCATGTGTGTTTGATGTTTGATAAAAGCTAATGAAGGGTAAACTTCTTACTTGTAATCCCCTTGTAACTGTGATTGACCCAAACTGTACAACATCTGTACACTGAAACATGCGGAGGACAGAAGTCCATTTGCACTAGGGAACTTGTACAAGTGTATCTCTACAGCAGCTTGCGGAGGTATGAGTGGAAATACACACACACATACACACACACACGTGGACACACACACACACGTGGACACACACACACACACACACGTGGACACACACACACACGTGGACACACACACGTGGACACACATACACGTTGACACACACACGTTGACACACACACACATGTGGACAGACACACACGTGGACACACATACACGTTGACACACACACACGTTGACACACACACACATGTGGACAGACACACACGTGGACACACATACACATAGACACACGTGAGAGAACACATGCATACAACTACACCCAAAGCAATAGATGAATAAGGGAAGGAACTGTAAGAAGCTTACCCTTCATAAGCTCTTATCAAACGAACACGCACAAATACATGCACACACACACACACACACGCACACACACGCACACGCACACACACACGCAAAACAGTAGATGAATACACCTAAATGGACTGCACCTGCAAAGTCACTCATCCCATTTTCAGCTGTCCATAAGATTTTCAATTTGGAGTTCTTTGCTTTTCTTAACAAAAAAACATTAGTGCATCAATTTAATCTGTTTGTGACTTCAAGCTCATGTTGTTTAAGGATGTTCTTCCGTCTAATTCAAGGTCTCGGTGTAGTATTGTTTTTCTGTATTTTGAGACATGTAATTTTCTACCACCTCGCTTGTTATGTCAATTTGGTCTGTAAACAAAGGCTGATGGCATCCATTTCCCATTTCCTCTTGACCTCAAAGGTACCAGAGCAGATTGCTCAGTTCTTGTTGCTGGCGGAGTCAAAAGGGCAGCACATTATGTTCTGAGCAATCATTTATGAATGGTAACCGCAGAGGAAGCAATTATTAAGCTTTATAATGTTTGTTTTTGGCTTGAAAGTCATTGGCATTCCTTCTAAGATGTGGCGGGAGTAAATGTGGATATTGACATAACCATAACTAGCCCAATTCTCATCTTTTTTCCACTAATTGGTCTTGTGACCAATCAGTATTGCCAATATTTGGTGAAAAAGATCAGAATTGGACTGCCTGTGTAAACACAGTCATCGGAAAGTAAGTCAAATGATGTGACCTGTAGAAATGTATTTGTCCACCCTAGGGCAGGTGGTATAGGCTACCAGTCTTTGAATGTGTCTCATAATGACAGCTCTCTATAATAAAAGGGTTGGTGTGAGATCCTTCATGACATTTCAGACTAGATTAACTGTCTCCATGAGTCTCTTTTCACAAACCATACAGACTTGGTGGGAAGTGATAAGAGCAGGTCTTGTCCCAGGTCTGCGATGAGCATCATGAGGACCAGTGATTGAACCACCTGCTATAGAAGTTCCTTTAAACAGTACAGAAAAGCATTGAAGAATTAGTCTCTTCTAAAGCCGCTGGAGGGCTCAGATTCCGGCGAGCCAGGACTATTGAACAGCAGTCTATTTTAGCTCTGGCTAATATTCGGTCCCCTTAATCCAGAATGTCATAACTTTTCGATATGGTCCTGAGAGAGAACCCTTGCTTCTGGCAAACAGCTCTGGCAAAACCTTGGCCAATTTTGCAGCAAGCTAATATTTTCACATGCAAAATAGTTTTGTGGCAAACTGTTGCGGCGACTTGTGAACTTCAGGTAAACAATTCTAGCTAGTTGCTGCGAATTTGCTTCAAACTCATCATGAATATGCTAATCTTTTTTTAAACTTTGTGTATAACAACATTGAAATGTCTTATCTACTTAAACCAAATTACATATAACTTTAAATCCACTTGCCTCTCACAGAGAAAACTAAACTTAACATACTGCATTTACTAAATATTCTAAACAACATGTATTCAATGTCTTAACAGATCAAAATAAATCCAATACAATGTTCTGATCCAACTCACAATGAAAACATTATGCACACAATATTAACCTTAAAATCATCAGCATGCTAATGAAGAAAAGAGAAAAGACTGGATATTTCCCAAATAAATTGTTATTATATATTTTTATCTTCCTACAACATTTACATGAGACAAATGTGAACACTATAGGGATCTTAACCTTACTATGTTTAACGGGGCAACTACAGAATTTACATGAGCCATGTGATAACTAAGCAATGAGCTTTCAACCAATAGAAGTTTAAAAGAGAATGAAAAACAGTTAAATAATTAAAACAACAAAAACTTAATCAATCTCAGTTCAGAACTATTGCCTTTTTGAGTGAACTTTGGAGATGCCGGCCCTGTGCGAGTCCTTTGTCCAAAGCGCGTTGAATGCATGCACTGAAACAATCAGAAAACACAAAACAACATTAAGATACTGAAAACAATTACTTCAGATATTTTCTATTTTGACATCTTAAAAGCAGACTCAGCGACTAATGGGCAGGTTTGACTTTGGAAAAGCGGGGTGACCCATTACAAAAAATCCTGCCTGCCGAACACCTGCCCTCGCCTTAGTAAACAGAACTGCAGGAAAACAGGATTTATTGGTGGTTGTTATGGTGCATTACCACCACCTAGAATATTGGAGTGCCCGACTGTGTACCGAAGTCCGAGCTTAAAGGGGAATTTCAACCTGGGGGAATCTGGGCTTGTTTTCATTATGTCTGATGCAATCATAGGTCAGAGATGTGTTTCACACCTAACTGCCCAGGAGGAAGGCAGGTTTTGGGATTCACGCTCTGAATGATACTCCCTATGATGGCTTCTGGTGTATAGAAGGCGAGATCTGAAAATAAATGTTGTCCTGCTTTGTGGCATTTCATGAACGCACTATGTGATACTGATACTTTTCTGTGTGTGTAGATCTGGTTGTCTTTGTATGATAGAGCCATTGAACGTCTTTCCGCAATGTTCCTATCAGCGGATGCATTGCTAAATATACAAGCTGACACATGTTTTCCAATCTCTGAAAGACTACAAATGGTGTGGGGTGGTGCTCTGCTTCCATCTCCCCGAAAAGGCAGACTTTTTTTAAAGGGAGCTAACAACACAATCCTTTGGGCAAAACTGAAAGAACTGACCACACCACAATGGCTTTAAGTGATTCCTCTCATCAACATGAATTTGAAGATGGAGAATTATTTTTACTACTTGGCATCATTCAACCATAAATGTTTCAACTGGAATATAGAAACAAAGAGTTGGATTTAACTAGAACCGATGCCATCGGTCACACGGGACTAGGTGGGTGAAGGAATCAGGCGCAGAGAGTTCCACTGGGAAAAGTGCTCTTTAATACGGCACACAAAAATGACAAGCCCAACAACACAGGGCGAGGACAACAAAGTGACTACCCAAAAACACAGGGTGCCAAGTCCAGAAAATATAACCACTTCTACCTAAAAAACACACACGTAACATAAAGACAATCCCGCACAAAACAAGGGCGGGTACACGTACTTAAAATAGGGAAGCTCATTAAGCCATACAACAGAACACAGGTGAAACGAATAAGACAAAACAAACAGACAAATGAAAAAGGGATCGGTGGCAGCAAGTAGGACGGTGACGACGACCACCAAGCACCGCCCGAACAGGCAGGGGAGCCAACTTCGGAGGAAGTCGTGACACCATCACCAAGAGGGCAGAGGACACATCCAGCAAGCTAGCTAGCTAGCTAAGTTTACTAGCTAACAGTGAGGAGAAACAATAATACAATAATTTAACTATTGTAAAACTCTAAAACTGATCATCTGGCTTTACTATATAAAAGATATTTAAAAAAGATGTGCCTAAGCGTACTTGTAGACATGGCTGTAGCTAGATACTGTCTGCCTACCTACCTAGGTACATTTGTACAGTCTGGTCACTGTGCAAAGATTGAGGGTTATGCCATATTTATTTCTATTGGGATAGATAGTGTTATAAATGTAATCTCTGTGTCTATGCACATGTATGCATGTTCAACTAATCTGTTAGTTATACTGGCACAGTTAAACTGTTGTTCAAACTGTGCAATGGAGTTTAATGTATTATCTTTTTATGTTTTACAGACAATACCATGTGGTGCCTGTGCTTCTTCCTGGAGTAGATTCTTGGAGAGAAACATAATTCCTTTGCCTGCGTGTGTCATTGTAGCAGAACTGTATCCTGTGGACTGTATCCCTCTCGATGGATTGGACATTATGCTGGATTTCAAGCAGAAGATGACCCAAGAGAAGTTGACTGGCATGACAACACTTCTCACACAGCTGAACAAGTGTTCCCTGAACTTAATGTATGTTTCTTTGGATTGGCAATTTCATCATGACCACCTCTCCCATCATCTGCTGATCACTAGTTCTCTTAGCTACAGACTGTTACACCAGGTAATGTGATTCAACCAACCATTACTGGGAGTTACAGGATAGGTACTGTTTGGTGTAGCACAGAATTTTAGACCAACCTTAGCTTGGCGATGCTGACCCACTGCAACTGGACACAAACATTTTGAGACTCCTGTTTCCACGAGTTGAGGACGAAGACAGCATTGCCAATCTAAGGTTGGTTAAAAATTCTGTGCTACACCAAACAGTACCTATCCTGTCATGCGTGTTATAGATACCAGGTCAGAGTCCTGATGAAAGCAATTCCAGAATAAGATCCTGAGGTAGTATAGAGATACAAGGACAGAGTCCTGATGAAAGCAATTCCAGAATAAGATCCTGAGGTACTATAGAGATACAAGGACAGAGTCCTGATGAAAGCAATTCCAGAATAAGATCCTGATGTACTATAGAGATACAAGGACAGAGTCCTGATGTAAGCAATTCCAGAATAAGATCCTGAGGTACTATAGAGATACATCCACCTCCATGCTTCACGGTTGGGATGGTATTCTTGGGGTTGTACTCATCCTTCTTCTTCCTCCAAACACGGCGAGTGGAGTTTAGACCAAAAAGCTCTATTTTTGTCTCATCAGACCACATGACCTTCTCCCATTCCTCCTCTGGATCATCCAGATGGTCATTGGCAAACTTCAGATGGGCCTGGACATGCGCTAGCTTGAGCAGGGGGACCTTGCGTGCGCTGCAGGATTTTAATCCATGACGGCGTAGTGTGTTACTTATGTTTTTTTTTGAGACTGTTGTCCCAGCTCTCTTCAGGTCATTGACCAGGTCCTGCCGTGTAGTTCTGGGCTGATCCCTCACCTTCCTCATGATCATTGATGCCCCACGAGGTGAGGTCCTGCATGGAGACCCAGACCGAGGGTGATTGACCGTCATCTTGAACGTCTTCCATTTTCGAATAATTTCGCCAACAGTTGTTGCCTTCTCACCAAGCTGCTTGCCTATTGTCCTGTAGCCCATCCCAGCCTTGTGCAGGTCTACAATTCTATCCCTGATGTCCTTACACAGCTCTCTGGTCTTGGCCATTGTGGAGAGGTTGGAGTCTGTTTGATTGAGTGTGTGGACAGGTGTCTTTTATACAGGAAACGAGTTCAAACAGGTGCAGTTAATACAGGTAATGAGTGGAGAACAGGAGGGCTTCTTAAAGAAAAACTAACAGGTCTGTGAGAGCCGGAATTCTTACTGGTTGGTAGGTGATCAAATACTTATGTCATGCAATAAAATGCAAATTAATTACTTAAAAATCATACAATGTGATTTTCTAGGTTTTTGTTTTAGATTCCGTCTCTCACAGTTGAAGTGTACCTATGATAAAAAATTACAGGCCTCTACATGCTTTGTATGTAGGAAAACCTGCAAAATCGGCAGTGTATCAAATACTTGTTCTCCCCACTGTATATCCATCCTACCCTGCCTTTCTAAAGTCTTTGAAAGCCAAGTTAATAAACAGATCATCGACCATTTCGAATCCCACCGTACTTTCTCTGCTATGCAATCTGGTTTCCGAGCTGGTCATGGGTGCACCTCAGCCACACTCAAGGTCCTATACGATATCATTACCGCCATCGATAAAAGACAGTACTGTGCAGCCGTCTTCATCGACCAGGCCAAGGCTTTCGACTCTGTAGATCACCGCGGTCTCTCAAATGACTGCCTCGCCTGGTTCACCAACTACTTCTCAGATGGAGTTCAGTGTGGAAAATCGGAGGGCCTGTTGTCCGAACCTCTGGCAGTATCTATGGGGGTGCCACAGGGTTCAATTATTGGGCCGAATCTTTTCTCTGTATATATCAATGGTGTCGCTCTTGCTTTTGGTGATTATCTGATCCACCGCTACGCAGACAACACCATTCTTTATACTTCTGACCCTTCTTTGGACACTGTGTTTAACAAACCTCCAGACGAGCTTCAATGCCCTGCAACACTCCTTCCGTGGCCTCCAACTGCTCTTAAACGCTTGTAAAACGAAATGCATGCTTTTCAATCGATCGCTGCCCGCACCCGCCCAAATAGCATCACTACTCTGGACAGTTCTGTCTTAGAATATGTGGACAACTCTCCTACCAGACTCACATTAAGCATCTCCAATCCAAAATGAAATCAAGAATCGGCTTCCTATTTCGCAACAAAGCCTCCTTCACTCATGCTGCTAAACATACCCTCGTAAAACTGACTATCCTACAGATCCTTGACTTTTGCGATGTCATTTACAAAATAGCCTCCAACATTCTACTCAGCAAATTAGATGTAGTCTATCACAGTGCCATCCATTTTGTCACCAAAGCCCCATATACCACCCACCACTGCGACCTGTATGCTCTCGTTGGCTGGCCCTCGCTTCATATTCGTCATCAAACCCACTGGCTCCAGGTCATCGATAAATCTTTGCTCGGTAAAGCCCTGCCTTATCTCAGCTCACTGGTCACCATAGCAACACCCACCCATAGTACACGCTCCAGCAGGTATATCTCACTGGTCATCCCCAAAGCCAAGTCCTCTTTGGGCCGCCTTACCTTCCAGTTCTCTGCTGCCAATGACTGGAACGAATTCCATAAATCACTGAAACTGGAGAATTTTATCTCTCTCACTAACTTTAAGCATCAGCTGTCAGAGCAGCTTACCGATCACTGCACCTGTACACAGCCCGTCTCTAAATAGCCCACCCAACTACCTCATCCAAATATTGTTATTTATTTTTGCTCTTTTGAACCTCAGTATCTCTACTTGCACATCATCATCTGCACATCTATCACCCCAGGATGTATTTCACCACTATGGCCTATTCATTGCCTTTACCTCCCTAATCTTACTACATTTGCACTCACTGCACATATATTTTTATATTGTGTTATTGACTGTACGTTTGTTAATCCCATGTGTAACTCTGTGTTGTTGCTTTTGTCGCACTGCTTTGCTTTCTCTTGGCCATATCCCAGTTGTAAATGAGAACTTGTACTCAACTGGCCTACCTGATTAAATAAAGGTGAAATAAAAAGTGAGTGTAGGGGCAATATTTGTTACTTTGTCACTTTGTGATAGGAAAGTATGGGGAATTCACTTATCCTAACCAATTAAACTATAAACAATGGGATTTTCTCGGTCTGGTTAATACATTAAACAGCTTGAAACATTTATTTTTTCCGCAGTGTGAGTTAGGGAGAATTAACACGGAATGTAGACATAACTAGTAACAACTTAGGGTTAGGGTTCCATAATTTAGGGTTTCCATCAAATAAAAAAATCACTGCGGAGTAAATGTGACGTAATGAAGGAATCTCCTCCCTCAAAATACACAGGCATTGAGTATGTTTCTCAACCAAGGAGAGGAGGTAACATCGAGATCCTACTACTACAAAGGGAGGCTTACTGGATATCCTGTCTAAAAACATTGACCCCTAGTGGTCTGAATATCGACTTTGATCTCAGACCCTTCTTATGAACAATTCTTTCATTCACGAACAAGTCTTATACATTGATATATTCTTTCTACAGATTATTAGCGTAAACCTAAAATGTTCCTCCTGTTGATGATGCTTATTATGCATTAAGGTTGAACCAAAATATTACATGTAACAAATGTGAAAATGTGAAATTAAATACGAAACAATTAAATATGTGAAATTGAATTAAACAATTATGTATGTTGATGCTAATATTATGTACACGATTCAATTATGTTTCTATATGACAACAATAGCCTAATATACACTGCTCCAAAAAATAAAGGGAACACTAAAATAACACATCCTAGATCTGAATGAATGAAATATTCTTATTAAATACTTTTTTCTTTACGTAGTTGAATGTGCTGACAACAAAATCACACAAAAATTATCAATGGATATCAAATTTATCAACCCATGGAGGTCTGGATTTGGAGTCACACTCAAAATTAAAGTGGAAAACCACACTACAGGCTGATCCAACTTTGATGTAATGTCCTTAAAACAAGTCAAAATGAGGCTCAGTAGTGTGTGTTGTCTCCACGTGCCTGTATGACCTCCCTACAACGCCTGGGCATGCTCCTGATGAGGTGGCGGATGGTCTCCTGAGGGATTTCCTCCCAGACCTGGACTAAAGCATCCGCCAACTCCTGGACAGTCTGTGGTGCAACGTGGCGTTGGTGGATGGAGCGAGACATGATGTCCCAGATGTGCTCAATTGGATTCAGGTCTGGGGAACGGGCGGGCCAGTCCATAGCATCAATGCCTTCCTCTTGCAGGAACTGCTGACACACTCCAGCCACATGAGGTCTAGCAATGTCTTGCAATAGGAGGAACCCAGGGCCAACCGCACCAGCATATGGTCTCACAAGGGGTCTGAGGATCTCATCTGTGAAGAGCACAGGGCGCCAGTGGTGAATTTGCCAATCTTGGTGTTCTCTGGCAAATGCCAAACGTCCTGCACGGTGTTGGGCTGTAAGCACAACCCCCACCTGTGGACGTCGGGCCCTCATACCACCCTCATGGAGTCTGTTTCTGACCGTTTGAGCAGACACATGCACATTTGTGGCCTGCTGGAGGTCATTTTGCAGGGCTCTGGCAGTGCTCCTCCTGCTCCTCCTTGCACAAAGGCGGAGGTAGCGGTCCTGCTGCTGGGCTGTTGCCGTCCTACAGCCTCCTCCACGTCTCCTGATGTACTGGCCTGTCTCCTGGTAGCGCCTCCATGCTCTGAACACTACGCTGACAGACACAGCAAACCTTCTTGCCACAGCTCGCATTGATGTGCCATCCTGGATGAGCTGCACTACCTGAGCCACTTGTGTGGGTTGTAGACTCCGTCTCATGCTACCACTAGAGTGAAAGCAGCATTCAAAAGTGACCAAAACATCAGCCAGAAAGCATAGGAACTGAGAAGTGGTCTGTGGTCACCCCCTGCAGAACCACTCCTTTATTGGGGGTGTCTTGCTAATTGCCTATAATATCCACCTGTTGTCTATTCCATTTGCACAACAGCATGTGAAATGTATTGTCAATCAGTGTTGCTTCCTAAGTGGACAGTTTGATTTCACAGAAGTGTGATTGACTTGGAGTTACATTGTGCTGTTTAAGTGTTCCCTTTATTTTTTTGAGCAGTGTATTTAATACGCCATAAACGATTGTTTTTTAACAGTTTCACTAATCTATTCTAATTACCTTAATCATTATGACACACCCCTCACTATTGTCATTGGTTGAACTAATTGCACTGTTTGTCTACTTAACCTGGTTAAAGTATTCATGACATCACCCTGAAGAAGGCACAGTGATGCCGAAACGTTGGTAAATACCCAATAAATTACTGATAGTTTACGTCGCAACGAAAAATATAGTCTGTTGCCAGATCTGTTTCCAGATCAATGAATGTCGATTCAACTCGTTGACTGCTGAATCCCCTTTGCGCATGTGAAATATTTGCAAAGAAACACTTGGATGAACTTTTAGGCTATTTTCTGGTAATTGTGTCGTTATTATGTGCCAGATGTTAAGACAACAAACCATTATAATTGTGTTGTTTGCGGGATTTACTGGTCATTTCAATAGCATTGGGTCCATGTTACTGACTGAATTTAAGTTGTGGGCAGAAAGAGGCTCAGGTATTGTGAACTATTTTAACTCCCATCGAAATGTATCTTTTCCCTCAGGAATTGGCTGATGTATTTTGTGGATTTGGTGCATTATATGTTAATCTTATAATAATAGATGTTTAATGAGTGTGAAGCAGAAAGGAAATATCCAACAGAGGTTGGTATTAAAAATATAGAGTAATATTGTTATGTTAGACTACAATGAAAACATTGTCTTCTAGTAAGGAGAGAACAATTATGGTTTGGATTCTTTCATTTTCTTAACCTTACGATGGGTGACAGTGACAAAGACATTGATAAGGAGGGTTGATGTAAACTTAAATGAGTGTTAGCCATTTTTGTTTGTTTTTGCCATATGATTTAACACACACAGCAAACACACACCAGCATGCACACACACACACCAGCATGCACACACACACACCAGCATGCACACACACACACACCAGCATGCACACACACACACCAGCATGCACACACAAACACCAGCATGCACACACACACACACACACACACACACACACACACACACACACACACCAGCATGCACACACACACACCAGCATGCACACACAAACACCAGCATGCACACACACACACCAGCATGCACACACACACACCAGCATGCACACACACACACCAGCATGCACACACAACTTACTGGTTATGAATATGGGTTAGTGCCGTGGTATCTTAAAGGGGCACACACAACTTACTGGTTATGAATATGGGTTAGTGCCGTGGTATCTTAAAGGGGCACACACATGGCATTTTCTAAAGTCTTTATTTTATGAGTTTTAATTTAACACGTGAATTATTTTGATAAGAAATGTACTGGAAACTAAATGTAAATCTGGGATACGAAATGTATGAAATGTTTGACTGTTTTTCATTAATCAGTCTAATATAATGAGAAACGTTTCTTTGAAGGTTTTGTATGACCTCTGTATGACCTCTGTGTGGTTTGATCACCCTCACTGGAAAGACATTTGGATGAGGAATTTAACCCTCCTTCTGTGATCTGGTCGAATTGGACCAATTTACACGTTTTCTCTTTAATCTGATTGTCATAAGGTTCCAGGACTTTGTCCACACAGGGCATCTGAACACACAAAATACATTTTGATGATTTTAATTACATTTTGGGTGTTTAATTTAACTTTTGTACACCTGTGGTCATTTCTAATGATGGGTCATTAGAGGTGAATGGGTGAGACTACAATTAGTGTATAAATCTAAGTTCGGGCACATCAGATGGACACACTTCGTCTCCCAGACACCCACTTGCATGTGTGTTTGAGCGCGCACACACACACACACACACACACACACACACACACACACACACACACACACACACACACACACACACACACACACACACACACACACACACACACACACACACACACACACACACACACACACACACACACACACACACACACCTCACTCCCCTTCCTGGCTTCCGTGGCATCCCCACGGGAACCTTTCCCCCATAGGAACCACACCTGTTGGCATTCTCACAAACAATCGCAACATTGTTTCAATAATATATAGAACTTTTCTTGCAGCTCTGGTATATAAAGCTTTTTTGAGGCCTTTCTCACAATTCATTCTGTGGCAGCACAATGACCAAACAATATACTGTATGTGAGGCTCTTGATCATATCTTTGATCATAACACCGGTGAGGAGGAGAGAGATGTTGTTAAACTTTGACACAAAGTAGTCTGTGATAAATAGCACAATCATGTTTTATCTGAGTATTTGTTATAGTCAAAATAATCCATACGTTATGCTTTTATTACTCAACGAGTTGTTTGAGCTCAGGTCAATGAGGCCTAAAGGCCATAAATAGCTAATAAAAGTTCAAAACATGTCATTTTCACAAGAACTTAAGTTGATAAAAAGATGTAACACAACATTAGGTGATAATATTTGTATTATTATGGATTTATAATCAGCTATAATGGAGAGGTCATTTTGGACCAGAATCACAGAATGAATTAACATGAAACGAACAGAATAGGAGGGTTAAGGTAACTTGTAATACTGATTTGAAGGTCATTTGTAATACTGATAATTATGATAATTATGATTATAATGTAATTGTGATTCTGACCAATGGGAAGAAGAAGAGGACGTTGTCATTGACTAAAGGGTAAACTGTTTTAAGTCTATTCTCCTATGACTGTATGGGTACAATTATTTTATTTTATGGAGTTATTATAGGTAGTGATTCTTATTGGATTTGTTGTTGTTAACCATTAGTGGTGGTGTTTTGTTTCACATGACTCACATTGTCAAAATGGGGGAGTTACCAGTCCTCTGAGGTTTAGAATGTATGCTTTCACACCTTGAGTGATATGTAGGAGTGTATTGAGTGATATGTAGGAGTGTATTGAGTGATATGTAGGAGTGTATTGAGTGATATGTAGGAGTGTATTGAGTGATATGTAGGAGTGTATTGAGTGATATGTAGGAGTGTATTGAGTGATGTGTAGGAGTGTATTGAGTGATATGTAGGAGTGTATTGAGTGATATGTAGGAGTGTATTGAGTGATATGTAGGAGTGTATTGAGTGATATGTAGGAGTGTATTGAGTGATATGTAGGAGTGTATTGAGTGATATGTAGGAGTGTATTGAGTGATATGTAGGAGTGTATTGAGTGATATGTAGGAGTGTATTGAGTGATATGTAGGAGTGTATTGAGTGATATGTAGGAGTGTATTGAGTGTAGTAGGAGTGTATTGAGTGATATGTAGGAGTGTATTGAGTGATATGTAGGAGTGTATTGAGTGATATGTAGGAGTGTATTGAGTGATATGTAGGAGTGTATTGAGTGATATGTAGGAGTGTATTGAGTGATATGTAGGAGTGTATTGAGTGATATGTAGGAGTGTATTGAGTGATATGTAGGAGTGTATTGAGTGATATGTAGGAGTGTATTGAGTGATATGTAGGAGTGTATTGAGTGATATGATATGTAGGAGTGTATTGAGTGATATGTAGGAGTGTATTGAGTGATATGATATGGAGTGTATTGAGTGATATGTAGGAGTGTATTGAGTGATATGTAGGAGTGTATTGAGTGATATGTAGGAGTGTATTGAGTGATATGTAGGAGTGTATTGAGTGATATGTAGGAGTGTACTGAGTGATATGTAGGAGTGTATTGAGTGATATGTAGGAGTGTATTGAGTGATATGTAGGAGTGTATTGAGTGATATGTGGGAGTGTATTGAGTGATATGTAGGAGTGTATTGAGTGATATGTAGGAGTGTATTGAGTGATATGTAGGAGTGTATTGAGTGATATGTAGGAGTGTATTGAGTGATATGTAGGAGTGTATTGAGTGATGTGTAGGAGTGTATTGAGTATTGATATGTAGGAGTGTATTGAGTGATATGTAGGAGGGTATTGAGTGATATGTAGGAGTGTATTGAGTGATATGTAGGAGTGTATTGAGTGATATGTAGGAGTGTATTGAGTGATATGTAGGAGTGTATTGAGTGATATGTAGGAGTGTATTGAGTGATATGTAGGAGTATATTGAGTGATATGTAGGAGTGTATTGAGTGATATGTAGGAGTGTATTGAGTGATATGTAGGAGTGTATTGAGTGATATGTGGGAGTGTATTGAGTGATATGTAGGAGTGTATTGAGTGATATGTAGGAGTGTATTGAGTGATATGTAGGAGTGTATTGAGTGATATGTAGGAGTGTATTGAGTGATATGTAGGAGTGTATCAAGTGATATGTAGGAGTGTATTGAGTGATATATAGGAGTGTATCAAGTGATATACGAAGGAGTGTATTGTTGCGTTTGTTTTTGTTTCAATACTAATCTCACCAGATTGGGTCTGCTGGATGATCGAGATTACACCCTAAGGATTAGTTCTCTGACTTCCTGACCTTGAGACTCTGCGATGAGGTTGACAGTGTGATGGGGAGTATAAGCCAATTTGAAAAAAATGTTTCAATAGAATGTGTTATTCTCTTTCACATATGTTTAGGCATTGGTATTTAGAATCATTTGTAGAAGTACACATTTGTAGTATAGTCAATGTTTGTCTGGATTTCCTGAATCAGAAATGATCTGAGCTAAACTGTTGTTCTGTTATCGTGAAAAGTGACGTCAGATGGTGTCTTGACGCATAGCAGGGATAATTTGCCCGAGAACGTGTGTGAACCTCAAAACCCCCTCTAAACGGCTGAAGAAGAGTGACAAAGGCGTTCAATACAGCCCTGTCCCCACCACTGCTACCGAAAGAGACGTGAGTCCGAGCCAGAAACCGGTGTACAGCATCCCATCGAAGCTATCAACTGATTTTTCTCTCATGCTTTTTCACTCAGGAGTGTAAGCATGGAGAGAGATCCGTTCCAAAACATATCTTATGTTGCTGGTATACTGGTTGACATATGGACAAGACATAATGGGGTGGTGAAGGTGGTGGCGGCCCAGGTGAGACATTGAAATTGAGACATTATCATTGGCCATCCACTTTGAACTATGAAGCTATCTGAAGAAGAACCAATGAAGACACAACAGAAAGAGGAGTGCCGGGAGGAGGAGGGGGGAGGTCAACCGTGCCTGTAATTATTTATTTGGGGTGTCAGGTTGATTATGGGGGTCTGCACACTGTGAAATGTAGAGTTATTTTAGACTAAGAATGGATTGAGATACCAATCTGTCATTAACATGCCGCTCACGGCAGTGAAAGACAGGGATACAGGGGGTCTGTAATGTAAAACAAAGTTAATACTGGTAATAAGTAGTAGTACAAACTATCTATATACGATCCCGTTTGTAAATGTACAATCTAACTATATTAGTGTGTGCTAAGTTGACTATGTTATCGTAATTCTAATGTTAAAGAGCATCAATACACATGGCTTTCTGGATGATACAGTACAATTGACTTGAGCCTGTTTTAACTATGTTTATAACTATGTAAGTGGACTAGCAGTAGTGACTAACGTGCTATGGATTAGATAGAATGATTCATTGTGCAAAATGTATTTGTAGCCAGAGGCTAAGTGCATACGGGGACAGAATATTTTGTATAAGAGTGTGCTAAATGATAGGTTACCATTGCTGTACATTCATACCCCAGGGTGAGGGTAACTTTACTATTGTAGTGGAACATCTGAAAGAGCTCAGTGGTGATTGGAATCTGTTTGGATGGGTTCAGTCATTATTTGGTGTTATGGGAGCTGTAATATTTCATTGGTTGATTTACTGGCTTAGTTATATATATTTTTTACAATAATGCTGATTAATAATGCTGTTAAGAAATTGTGCAGCAAAGCCGTTGAGACTATCCTTGCCATGCCATTACTGACCCCTGAAGGAGACGCCTCAGAACCCTATTTACCTGATTTATTTCCTATGTCTGATTACATGTCTGATAAGGACTATGATAATCCATAGCACCAAGGTTAAAACATAAAGTTAATGGTGCAGCGTGTCCATAGGCCATTCTCACGGTGGGAGTTATGTGAATGGTGCTCCCAAGGTAGAGGTAAGGGCCTATCGTCACGGTGACCCTGTGGCAATACGGACAGTGGTGATGAAGTATGTACTGATGTTTGAATTCATTTGAAGAGTTGAAACTCAATGACAACGGAGGTCGTTTACAATTGTAATGTATTACGTGTAAGAAAGTATTTGACATGTTTTGTATTTGTATTTCTCATTTTTACGGATCCCCATTACTCTTCCTGGGGTCCAGCAAAATTAAGGCAGTTTATACAATTTTATACAATCCAATACATTCACAGATTTCCAAAACAAACTGTGTGCCCTCAGGCCCCTACTCCACATACCTACAGTACTAAATCCATGCGTATGTATAGTGCATGCTATTAATGCGTATGTATAGTGCATGCTATTAATGCGTATGTATAGTGCATGCTATTAATGCTATTAATAAAATTAGTGATGAAGTCGAAGTCAATCTCTCCTCCACTTTCAGCTAGGAGAGATTGACATGCATATTATTAATATTAGCTCTCTGTGTACATCCAAGGGCCAGCCGTGCTGCCCTGTTCTGAGCTAATTGCAATTCTCCTAAGTCCTTTTTTGTGGCACCGAACCACACGACTGAACAGTAGTCCAGGTGTGACAAAACTAGGACCTGTAGGACCTGCCTTGTTGATAGTGTTGTTAAGAAGGCAGAGCATTGCTTTATTATAGACAGACTTATCCCCATCTTAGCTACTACTGCATCAATATGCTTTGACCATGACAGTTTACAATCTAGGGTTGAAATAAAAATATATATTTTTAAATAGGTAAGGGTAGGCTCCATATTTGTTCTCTGCTTTCTCAGCCTCAACAGAGAATACATTATTTAGTTCCCATTATCAAACAGGTAGCATAGTGATTAAGAGCAAGTAACCAAAAAATCTTTGATTTGAATCCCCGAGCTGACTAGGTGAAAATTCTGCCGATGTGCCCTTGAGCAAGGCAATTGACCCTAGTCGCTCTGGATAAGAACGTCTGCTAAATGACTAAAAAGGTAAATCAAACTACAATCCATCCCCAATGTTCCAGCTCTGGCTTCTTGTGAAAGCAAGATAAAAAAAATATAACATATAATTTTATGCCAGAAAAAAGCTGTCATTATCAGGTATTATGCCAAGCCAGATAAAAGCTGTCAATATCATCTTCTGTCAGGTATTATGCCACTGTGTGACCAACACAGTTCAAATGGAATGACTGAAAGATTATTCCCTGGGAGCTCTTTGTGTGACTACTACAAATTGGTATGGATTTATTTTCTGTGTGCTCTCTCTCCATGCCCTTTCTACCCCAGCCAGCTCTCACTGGTTCTCTCCTTATAACAGACTCCTGCTGCCATGGAAAGAGAAGGAACAGGTATTAGTCATGGCCACTCAATGACAACTACCTGTGTTTCCATTCTAATGTGTGATTGTAAAGCCCTAGAATGGAGTCCCACTGGTAGCCTGGGACTATAGAGATTATAAAATACCCTGATAAAAACCCACAGATGAGTTGCATCTCAATAGTCTAAACTGTCATAGAGGTGAAAGCAATATGGCACAGATTTCATAATGTAGACAAAATTGACTTTTTTCGCTTAAAGATGAAAGACATGAAATCTAAAGTTCCATGTCTTTCCATCACATTTTCAACTCTACTGATAGTTTTGTTACACAAACTGTTAAGTTAAATAGTTAGAGAGCAAACAAGTACTCAGCATATGTGGGAACTCCTTCAGGATTGTTGGAAAAGCTTTCCAGGTGAAGCTGATTGATAGAATGCCAAGAGTGTGCAAAGCTGTCATCAAGGCAAAGGGTGGCTACTTTGAAGCATCTCAAATATAAAATATATTTTGATTTGTTTAACACTACTTTGGTTACTACTGTGCATGATTCCATAAGTGTTATTTCATAGTTTTGTAGAAAATAGTAAAAATGTATTTGCCGATGACCACCTAATATACCTAACCAATATTGAAAACTCAATGGCCCCTTTGCAAAAAATATTTTCAGAAAAAAATATTAATAATGGCAATATGAAAAAGTTAAAGAATAACTCTATGATCTACAGCAATAATTTATGTGGACAAACAAAAAATATCAAATACCTAGGATGTTAAAAATAAGTGACAACAAACAACAAATATATAAAGATACATGTATCCTATTACTGAAAAATATGAAAGCAGATCTAATTAAATGGAATAATCTTCCCATAAATATTATTAGAAAAATGTCCTATTTACAATTAATGCCTACACCGGCCAAACCCAGACAACGTTGGGCCAAAATGTGTGCCGTCCTATGGGACTCCCAATCAAAGCCGGTTGGGATACAGCCTGGATACAAACCAGGGTGTCTGTAGTGACGCCTCTAGCACTGAGATGCAGTGCCTTAGATCGCTGCGCCACTCGGGGGCCCAAGTTTTAAATCTTCCAAAGTCTGAAGGTGGTTTTAACCTACCAGACTTGGAATTGTATCAACTTGCTACCCAAGGCTTTACTATATATACAAAAGTATGTCGACACCCCTTCAAATGAGTGGATTTGGCTGCTTCAGCCACACCCATTGCTGACAGGTGTATAAAATCTAGAACACAGCTATCCAATCTCAATAGACTAACATTGGCAGTAGAATGGCCTTACTGAACAGCTTAGTGACGTTCAACGTTGGCACCGTCATAGGAGGCCACCTTTCCAACAAGTCAGTTCATCAAATTTCTGACCTGCAAGAGCTGCCCCATTCGACTGCCCCGGTCAACAAAAGTGCTGTTACTGTGAAGTGAAAACATTTAGGAGCGAAGCGGTAGGCCATACAAGCTCACAGAACGGGACGGCCGAGTGCTGAAGTGCGTAGCCTGAAAAAATCATCTGTCCTTAGTTATAACACTCACCACCGAGTTCCAAAATGCCTCTGCAAGCAACGTCAGCACAATAACTGTTCTCCAGGAGCTTCATGAAATGGGTTTCCATGGCCGAGCAGCCGCACGTAAGCCTAAGATCCCCATGTGCAATGCCAAGTGTCGGCTGGAGTGGTGTAAAGCTCACTGCCATTAGACTCTGAAGGAGTGGAAACATGTTCTCTGGAGTGATGAAGCACGCTTCACCATCTGGCAGTCTGACGGACGAATCTGGGTTTGGCGGATGCCAAGAGAATTCTACCTGCCCAAATGCATAGTGACAACTGTAAAGTTTGGTGGAGGAGGAATAATGGTCTGGGATGTTTTGGCCTGGACAGATCCCTGACCTCAACCCCATCGAACACCTTTGGGATGAATTGGAACGCCGACTGCGAGCCAGGCCTAATCGCCAAACATCAGTCCCCCACCTTACTAATGCTCTTGTGGCTGAATGGAAGCAAGTCCCCACAGCAATGTTCCAACATCTAGTGGAAAGCCTTCCGAGAAGAGTGGAGGCTGATATATGCGTCAAAGGGGGGACAAAATCCATATTAATGTCCATGATTTTAGAATGAGATGTTCAAAGAGCAGGTGTACACATACTTTTGGTCATATAGTGTACCATGGATAGCTATTTAGAATTCGTCTATAAATTAGCCCACATGGAAAACTAAAGCCATAGAAATCCTAAATGGCTTGATAATAGGAAATGTGTTTATTTCCATGACAGCTTTAAAAAGTCATTTTGGGATGACCAATGTAAAACCTATTCAAATGCATCCAACTTAAAAGTTTTATATCACAAATTTCGATTTGAAATCTTTTTGACATCAGAGCATTCTTGAGGGAATCCTAAATGAGTTCTGAAAGGATATTCATTTGATAGGTAAGACACACAAAAACTTTCAGAACTGACAATCTCTTAAAAAATAAAAGCTATTGGAACTAAGATTTAAATATAACTGATATCGGTAAAAGATATTAGCACGAGATTACAGTTAACGAAAATGTATGCTTAATCCAGTATAAATGAATGTATAGAATGTAAAAAACTAGAGATAAAATTCACACATTTTTCAGCACAATGGCAGAGTCATGTCTTACGTGTAAAAATACTAATTACTCAATATGCCTTCTGGGAATGTTACAAAATTCAAAAGTTATGGGTGGAGTTGGAAAGATGGATGTCAGAGGTATTGCAAAGTAAATTTACTTGTAATTTGTCTGTCTGTATATTTCAAGACATGACAACCTGATGGGATAGACAATACTATTCTCACCTATTATCTTTTTAAAAATATTCTCAAAAACGGGAAATCAGTCCTCCTCCTTTGCTCACACCATGGGAAGGTCAAATGCTTTATTATCAAAAAATTGAAAGAGTGTGTGCAATGGAGAGAAACAAAATGGTAGCACTTGAGGCCATGTGGCTGAATGTGATAAGGGTGCTGGAGATGGAGCTAGTGGATCTGGGCACGTGTGATGTAGGCATGTTTGTATAGTGTAGTCATTTGTACAGTATGTGTATGTTTTTGTATTGTGTATAAGATATAAAATAAAATCGTATAAAAAAAGAAGAATGAACCTCATGGTTTCCCGAATCATAGTGGGAGGACCACACACCATATCATCACGTGACTCTAAGTTTCACTCCATGTGATGGTTATTATATCAATACTTGCCCATAAAGGCGTTTCCACGATCAATTCTAGAAAAATACCTTTTACCAACACAATTAGATCCCACCATAATGAATGGGCATATTATCTTTTGGCATTTATAAAATTGTAATGTAACTTCCTTTTTCCATCACAGCTGTCCTGATTTTCTTATCTTAGGTATGACTTTACTTGCATTAAAACTGTGGATGGAAACGGGGTTAGTCCTTCAAAAGCAGAACTCAAGTCAACTATTGTATGAAGAAAGACGGAGTTTGTACATTTTTGTACATTTTTTGTCGGACAATGGATCTTCGCTGTCGTTCGTCCAGCAATGGTTGACTACCATTTAAAAAGCATTGGCTCTTTACGAAATTGTCGGGTACAAAATTTCAGTGTGTCAGAGCCCTTAGAACATTGAGATGCGCTCAGAGTTTGGCACCCTATTCCCTATTTAGTGTCATGCTTTTTATCAAAGCCATAGGGATTAGGGTGTCACTTGGGACACAACAACAGGTTCAACTAACATGATGGATTTTTATATTACATCAAAATGGCTAAATATCACAAAGCCAGATGAGTTTGAGAAGTACATATTTCAGAAACCCCCATGATACTCTCCTTTCAGTTGGATTGCTTGAATTGTTTATAGGAAGCACAGGAAAATTACAAATGCATAGAGTTTTTACTGATTACTTATGCAGAATGACAAACTATGTAATTCGATGTGACACAGCAGAAGTAGATTTATCTGGGAGAAAAATGATGGAAACATTCTGGGTGATGGCCAGGTTGACTGTTCTTTCCCATGCCTTTTTGGAGGGTTGTTGTGTTGCCTCTCAAAATGATTTCAGAGTTCCTGATATGGTTTATCAACAATATAATCTATAATTATCCTTAATACCTAATTATGATGAGATGCCCCATCACATCTTCTGAGAGTGGCTGTATATTTGAAAGTGAAAGAGGAAATTTTAAAATCAGGCTCTTTACATGAAAACATCATCATGTGCATCAGCTTGATATCCCATGCTGATCTGCCACGTGAAATTCATTGAAGTGTTGTTCCTGATCGCCTGTGAATGCCAAGTGTATTGGGAACATATGTCCGGGAAGACAATACTATGCACAATACTAAACGCAATACTTGAACATACGACAATGACAAAATGGGGTGGGTGGTTGTGGTGCATGGGGGATGCCCCAAAACCACTCTCCCCATAATTTCCCTCTAAATTCTATATATTGTTGGCAACACCTTTGTCAATCTCTTCACCGCTCCACAGATGACGGTATAAATGAGCGTAGTGCGTAGCCTAAAGGTACAGCACCTGACCCCTGGTATTTGCATGACAATGAAGGTACATCATAAGAAAGGCTAACAATGGCCCAGGAATCTGGGGGCTGTTGGAGAGAAGGAAGGAGTGAGTGCTGCAGCTTTTTATAATGGATGCCCTTTTCAGAGTGCAGACCTCACCCGAGTCCCAAATGGAACCCTAATCACCATATAGTCCCAAACGGCACCCTATTCACACACACATATGCTCGAGCACGCGCGATAACATACGCACTATACATACACATGGATTTAGTACTGTAGATATGTGGTAGTGGTGGAGTAGGGGCCTGAGGGCACACAGTGTGTTGTAGATATGTGGTAGTGGTGGTGTAGGGGCCTGAGGGCACACAGTGTGTTGTAGATATGTGTAGTGGTGGAGAGGGGCCTGAGGGCACACATAGATATGTGTTGTGGTAGTAGGGGCCTGAGGGCACACAGTGTGTTGTAGATATGTGGTAGTAGAGTCGTGGCCTGAGGGAACACAGTGTGTTGTAGATATGTGGTAGTGGTGGAGTAGGGGCCTGAGGGAACACAGTGTGTTGTAGATATGTGGTAGTGGTGGAGTAGGGGCCTGAGGGCACACAGTGTCTTGTGAAATCTGTGAATGTATTGTAATGTTTTTAAGATTGTATAAACTGCCCTAATTTTGCTGGACCCCAGGAAGAGTTCATGGGGATCCATAATAAATACAAATACCATTGAATGTCATTTCCTTTCTGAAAATACAATTACACGTCAAAGGCCACAGTTAATTGAGTGTTCCCCGTATAGCATTGATGTCAGTGAAGTCATGTCATAAGTAGTTGTATGTTGTAGCCTAATTATAAATTGTCAGTTAAAGCATAACACCACAATCTCCTTAGGAAGTATTGAGGGATTTCTTTGACCTCAGTCCATGTGAAAACAGTGGAGGAATGAAAACTCTATTCATACGTCACCTTGATTGCCTTTTCATTGAAGTAAGCATGGCAGAGATTTGATTCATGCCCCACTCCGTTAAACACATGTGTAAGTGTAATGGTGAAGGCGGTGGAGATGGAATCACAACATTGCACCAACTGATGTCATTTGTACAGCTCTTTATGGAATTCTACTGGGGATGGTTTTACCTGCTGTGTTGGTCTCCTTCGCATCTTGTGTGCCTCACTTTTATCTGGGCAATGTGTTAACAATAAGATGTTTGGGGTGTATTTGACTGGATGATGTATCATGTTCTGGTCTGTGTTCATTTAGGGGCAAGCAACTGAAAATGTTTTCATTTTGCAATGGGGGAAAAAAAAGTTTCATATTATTGGACAAGTAGAAGGTAATAATTAATGATGATGAATAATAGATTGAATTGATAATTAGATTTTCCAGATGCTCAAAGTTCTTACATGGTTCAAGTCGCTCCCTGTTTCAGTCTGTTTTTCATGTGGTGCCTACTGATCATGAACCTATCCCGTTTTTACCATTTCAGCACGACAGACAGAGCCTAGTAAAATAACCAGCTGTGTTGGGGGGGGACAAGCACCATTGTCATCAACAAATCTATGGATTTTGGTATAATTATTACCCACTCCTACTGTTTACACCTACTCACTGCATGCGAGTTCAAACCCCCGAGCTGACAAGGTACAAATCTGTCGTTCTGCCCCTGAACAGGCAGTTAACCCACTGTTCCTAGGCCAGTTAACCCACTGTTCCTAGACCAGTTAACCCACTGTTCCTAGACCAGTTAACCCACTGTTCCTAGACCAGTTAACCCACTGTTCCTAGACCAGTTAACCCACTGTTCCTAGACCAGTTAACCCACTGTTCCTAGACCAGTTAACCCACTGTTCCTAGACCAGTTAACCCACTGTTCCTAGACCAGTTAACCCACTGTTCCTAGACCAGTTAACCCACTGTTCCTAGGCAGTCATTGAAAATAAGAATTTGTTCTTAACTGACTTGCCTAGTTAAATAAAGGGAAAATCAAACATGTAAAAAATCAGTCACTGCATTCATTAGTGAGTGGTATAAATGTTGTCTTTGCAGTGATTCATCATATTACACTGTAGTAGTAGTCAGTAGGGGCGACAGGTAGCCTGGTAGGATAGAGTTAACAGCCCGAGTCACACCAGGAATGCACAATCCCTCCATCAGTGAGCGCTCAGACTGTCTGCAAAGGCAGGTCACCAGACATCACAGGCAACAACATCACCTATGGGCACAAACCCACCATCGCTGGACCAGACAGGACTGACAAAACAGTGCTCTTCACTGACAAGTTGTGGTTTTGTCTCACCAGGGATGATGGTCGGATTCGCGTTTATCGTCGAAGGAATGAGAGTTACACCGAGGCCTGTACTCTGTAGCGGGATCGATTTGGAGGTGGAGGGTCCGTCATGGTCTGGGGTGGTGTGTCACAGCATCATCGGACTGAGCTTGTTATCATTGCAGACAATCTCAACTCTGTGCGTTACAGGGAAGACATCCTCCTCCCTCATGTGGTACCCTTCCTGCAGGCTCATCCTGGCATGAACCTCCAGCATGACAATGCCACCAGTCATACTTCTCGTTCTGTGCGTGATTTCCTGCAAGACAGGAATGTCAGTGTTCTGCCATGGCCAGCGAAGAGCCCGGATCTCAATCCCATTGAGCACGTCTGGGACCTGTTGGAACGGAGGGTGAGGGCTAGGGCCATTCCCACCAGAAATGTCCGGGAACTTGCAGGTGCCTTGGTGGAAGAGTGGGGTAACATCTCACAGCAAGAGCTGGCAAATCTGGTGCAGTCCCTGAGGAGGAGATGCACTGCAGTACTTAATGCAGCTGGTGGCCACACCAGATACTGACTGTTACTTTTGATTTTGACCCCCCCTTTGTTCAGGGACACATTATTCCATTTCTGTTAGTCACATGTCTGTGGAACTTGTTCAGTTTATGTCTCAGTTGTTGCATCTTGTTATGTTTATATGTACACATATTAAGTTTGCTGAAAATAAACGCAGCTGACAGTGAGAGGACATTTCTTTTTTTTTTGCTGAGTTTAGAATCGTGAGAATCGCAATACGTCATATCGGCACCAAAGTATTGTGATGATATCGTATCATGAGGTCCCTGGAAATAAAACATATTGGATGATTCTGACTTCATCAGTTGCATACCAATGTGACATTTAGATGTTCAGGGTTGTGAATTAATTTGCACAAATCAAACTTACATTTAAGCACTGCAAAATGCATAAGCTATCTGAAAATCTTCTCAGACACCTGGCTGATGGCTTCATGGTAATCAAGACAGACATATTGAGTAGTTGGAGTGGTTTCCAAAGCATCTGTTTATTCAAATTAAGCGTCAGTAAGTATTAGTCTCAGAGTGGCCCAATCCACAGGTCCTTCAATGTTATTTTAATGTTAAACTTTAACATCAAGAGCAACACAACCAACATGCTGCATGACAATCTAAAGTGCTATACAATGGTATGTTCATTATCAAGTTCATCCTGTCATAATCTAATAGACAAAACAACATAACAAATTGTTAATTTTACACAACATTTAAAGAAACAAAAATCGACACAATATTACATTTCACATTAACATTTGTGAATATTGATTCACATTGGAGTAGTAGTGTGATGGGACTACAACATTAAACATTTGCTCATCTTGAGGATTATAAATAACTCATTAAAAAATATTTCCATACACATCATCAATGATATTCAATCTCTTAAGCTGCATAAGCTATATGTACAGTAAAGTGTCTTAGGGAAATATTTCAAACATTTGCTAACAAACTGAACATCTGTCTCATTCACAATCCATTCAGTAAATCCTATTGACACCACAATCCATTCAGTAAATCATATTGACAACACAATTCATTCAGTAAATCATATTGACACCACAATCCATTCAGTAAATCCTATTGACACCACAATCCATTCAGTAAATCATATTGACACCACAATGCATTCACTAAATCATATTGACACCACAATCCATTCAGTAAATCCTATTGACACCACAATCTATTCAGTAAATCCTATTGACACCACAATCCATTCAGTAAATCCTATTGACACCACAATCCATTCAGTAAATCATATTGACACCACAATCCATTCAGTAAATCCTATTGACACCACAATCCATTCAGTAAATCCTATTGACACCACAATCTATTCAGTAAATCATATTGACACCACAATGCATTCACTAAATCATATTGACAACACAATGCATTCAGTAAAGTATACTGACTACACAATTTGTGATTTTCATGAATAGGAAGATTTTCTAGGGATATTTATGTCCGCTGCGTTATGCTAATTATTGAGGCGATGATTACGCTCCCGGATCCGGGATTGAGAGTCGCACGTGTAAATGGAACGTAATTACCTTTTTTTAGACATTTCTCTCTATGCGTCTTCTGACCAAACACTTGAGCATGAGAATAGCATGCTATTCAGCGACTATTCGTTTGAGGTGGGAATTGAATAAAAGATTGCACCACCTTTACGCCCGTCTGGCAAACCTACCGGTTCCAAGTGGGAAAAGCATCTACTTTATTCTGCACTGCTTTTTACAGCTGGATAAGAGCTATTAAGAAGAGCTGGGTGAATGAGTAATCCGTTTGGATAAAGGAATTATAAATATAAATGACACTTGTTTTTAGATATATTTTACCTCAATATCACTGGAGACGAATGTGAAACCATTCATATGGCAGCAAACTGAAGCAGATCAACATATCAACTTTCCCACAGTAAAGTTTATGAAATGAAATATGCAGAATTTAAATTGTACTGCCTTTTAACTTGCAGGGATGGGCTCTCTAATGCCACTTATATGCTACCCCAACTGTCTCCGTTTCCTATTTTTATCATGTTAAATATTAGTCACTATCAGTATCGACCGCCAGTGGGCCTAATAACCACACATATTCTACTGCCAATTTACTGTTACTCACCTTCAGTTGGTGTAGCCTACATTATCATTCCATTTAAATACACTGTTACTTCCCTTCAGTTGGTGTAGCCTACATTATCATTCCATTTAAATACACTGTTACTCCCCTTCAGTTGGTGTAGCCTACATTATCATTCCATTTAAATACACTGTTACTCCCCTTCAGTTGGTGTAGCCTACATTATCATTCCATTTAAATACACTGTTACTCCCCTTCAGTTGGTGTAGCCTACATTATCATTCCATTTAAGTACACTGTTACTCCCCTTCAGTTGGTGTAGCCTACATTATCATTCCATTTAAGTACACTGTTACTCCCCTTCAGTTGGTGTAGCCTACATTATCATTCCATTTAAATAACGTTGTTTTGTTTACCTTCATTTGCTTCCTCTGTAAACGCCATCACGGCCGTGTGGTTGTTGCTGAGGATCATTAGCAACAGTTGATAATATTTTTTTTGAAAGATAGTGCAGGTGCAGGTAATAGACGAGGGTATAGCCTACTATTGTACACAATTCTCCCTATTATAATTCTATGTACACTAATCGTACACCATTACCATGGGTTAAAGAACGCAATGTGGACTTTTTCTGAATGAATCAAACCACCGTTTTCTTTCTTTTGTGCATAAAAGCTCTCCAAACCTGTTTTTTATGATTCAGACATTTTTTCCTAAACCTAAATAATCTTCAAGATTATTCAAGAGTATTTTTTAAATCGACCAATTGGTACTGAAACGGAGACGAATACGCATATATTTAGATGTCTGTCTTTCATTGATCATTAATATTCTGAACCCGTTCTCTCGATATATTCTAGTGAGTCTGTCGACCGAAATTCTAACTAAAAGGTACACCGTATTTAAATGTACTGTAAACCCTACTGAATGAAAACTCGACAAGAAAATCCACTCACAATTCAATCAGTAAAGCATACTGACACCACAATCTATTCAATAAGTCATATTGACACCATAATCTATTCAGAAAAGAATACTGACACCACAATCTATTCAGTAAATCATATGACACCACAATCTATTCAGTAAAGCATATTGACAATACAATCCATTCAGTAAAGCATATTGACAATACAATCCATTCAGTAAAGCATATTGACAATACAATCCATTCAGTAAAGCATATTGACACCACAATCCATTCAGTAAAGCATATTGACACCACAATCTATTCAGTAAATCCCATTGACACCAGTTAATTCAGTAAAGCATATTGACACCACAATCCATTCAGTAAAGCATATTGACACCACAATCCATTCAGTAAAGCATATTGACACCACAATCCATTCAGTAAAGCATATTGACACCACAATCCATTCAGTAAATATCTGTTTATTTGACTCCTATATCTAGGTGGTCCTTTGTATCGAACAGGTTCCAAGGTAAGACCCAAGTGCAGACTGAGTGAATTAACAGTGTTTATTGTAACTACAGGGACAGGCAGGGGTCGATAATCCAGAGCAGGAGTAAAGGTACTGGCCGGCAGGCAGGCTCAGGTACAGGCAGTGGTCAGGCGGGCGGGTACAGGGTCAGGACAGACAAAGGTCAAAACCCAGGAGGACGCGGAAAAAGAGAGACTAGGGAAAACCAGGAGCTGACAGAAACCACTGGTAGGCTTGAACAAACAAGACGAACTGTCCACAGACAGACAGAAAACACAGGTATAAATACACAGGGGATAATGTATGAAAACATGACTGTAAGTTGCTTTGGATAAAAGCATCTTGCTAAATGGAATATATTATTATTAAAATATGTTGGCCAGCAAGTGGGATGATTTTTAGCGTGTGAATGAAATGTATTCAGAGCACGCAGGGTAACCAGAGTGCGTTATGCGACTGAATAAGGTATGTCTGAATACCAAATACTGAGAAGTACATAGGAAAGGTATAAATTCATAAGTCTGAATCAGCCCCTTAGACACTACAATATATATTTTATTTATTTAACTAGGCAAGTCAGTTAATAACAAATACTTATTTACAATGACGGCCTACCTCAGCCAAACCCGGACGGCGCTGGGCCAATTGTGCGCCGCCATATGGGACTCCCAATGACGACCGGATGTGATGCAGCCTGGATTCAAACCAGGTACTGCAGTGATGCCCCTTGCACTGAGATGCAATGTCTTAGACCACAGCATCACTCAGGAGACCAATTCATATTGACACCACAATCTATTCAGTAAATAGTATTGACATCCCAATCCATTCAGTAAAGTACATTAATACCACAGTCTATTCATATTGACACCACAGTTAATTCAGTAAAGCATATTGACACCATCATGTATTCAGTAAAGCATATTGACACCACAATCTATTCAGTAAAGCATATTGACACCACAATCGATTCAGTAAATCATATTGACACCATCATGTATTCAGTAAAGCATATTGACACCACAATGTATTCAGTAAAGCATATTAACATCACAATCTATTCATATTGACACCACAGTTAATTCAGTAAATCATATTGACACCACAATCTATTCAGTAAAGCATATTGACACCACAATCCATTCAGTAAATGGCTGTTCATTTGATTCCTATGTTTAGTTAAGCAATAAGGCCTGAGAAGGTGTGGTATGTTGGCCATTTTAAACTGGGTGGTTTGAGCCCTGAATGCTGATTGGCTGAAAGCCATGGTATATCAGATGGTATAGTGTCTTGTAGTGTCAAATAAACAGCCATTTACTGAATAGACTGTTCTCTCTGCTACCCCACGGCAAGCGGTACCGGAGCGCCAAGTCTAGGTCCAAAAGGCTTCTTAACAGCTTCTACCCCCAAGCCATAAGACTGCTGAACAGCTAATCGCATGGCTATCCTTACTATTTGCACCCCCACCCACCCACCCACCACCACCGACCCCCATTTTTACGCTGCTGCTACTCTCTGTTTATAATTTATGCATAGTCACTTTATCTCTACCTACATGTACATATTACATCAGTTACCTCGACTAACCTGTACATTGACTCTGTACCAGTACCCCCTGAATATAGCCTTGCTACTCTTATTTTATTGTTGCTCTTTAGTTATTTGTTATTTTTCTATTTTTTTTTACTTCAGTTTATTTTATTAAATTATTTCTTAACACTTACTTTTCTTAAAACTGCATTGTTGGTTAAGGACTTGTCAGTCAGCATTTCACTGTAAGGTCTACACCTGTTGTATTCGGCGCATGTGACAAATATAATTTGATTTGATACCATGGGTTTGACAAAACATTTATTTTTACTGCTCTAATTACGTTGGTAACCAGTTTATAACAGCAATAAGGCACCTAGGGGGTTTGTGATATATGCTCAATATACCACGATTCCGAGTTGTGTCGTGCCTCTAAGAACAGCCCTTAGCCTTGGTATATTGGCCATATACCACACCCACTCGGGCCATATTGCTTAAATATACTCAGCCTAAGGGCTGTTCTTATGCATAACACAAAGCGGAGTGCCTGGATACAGCCCTTAGCAGTGGTATATTGACCATATACCACAAACCCCCAAGATGCCTTATTGCTATTATAAGCCCGTTACCAACATAAATATAACAGTAAAAAAGAACTTGTGTCGTAGCTGTGGTATATTGTCTGATATACACACTGCTGGAATGCTGTTTCAGCCAACCAGCATTCAGGACCCAAACTACCCTGTTTATTATGACAGATAATGACCACCTTTTGATCTGCTTGATAGTATGATCATTTTGTGTGGCCAACAAAACTGTTTAAAAATAATTCTGCATAAATTGTATTTTCATAGATATACAGGTAACTGACAAAATAATGGAAACACTTGAGTAAATGAAGGATACAAAGTATTTTGAAAGCAGGTGCTTAATTAAGGTAATTAAGCAATTAACATCCCATCATGCTTAGTGTCATGTATGAAAAATGCTGGGCAGGCCATTATTTTGCTAGCCCCTTTTAGGATGACAATGCCCCCACCCACAGGGCATTAGTAGTCACTGAATGGTTTGATGAGCATGAAATTATGTAAACCATATTTCAACCCAATTGAACACTTATGGGAGATTCTGGGGCGACGCCTGAGACGGTGCTTTCCACCATCATCAACAAAACACCAAATTATGGAATTTCTTATAGGAAAATGGTGTCGCATCCCTCCTATACAGTTCTAGACACTTGTAGAATCTATGCCAAGGTGCATTGAAGCTGTTCTGGCTGGTGGTTGCCCAACGCTTTATGTTGGTGTTTCCTTTATTTTGGCAGTTATCGTCTACCAATGACTACCAGTGACTGTAAGCTCAGAAATATATTGTTTTGTCATGGATCCGTGCTCATTCAGGTGCAGCTGTCAGCTACATTGGTGCCAACCTCATCCCACCTGATTTCCAAATGTTTTGTTGGTTGACTTCTCAGCGATAGGGACTCTATCTCAATAGTATTTTCTTGATTACTCTCTCCTGACGTCCTTCTCAGAATTAATTAGAGGATGAGGTCAAAGGGGAGAAAATTGATCTTTCAGATACATCCTTTGCTTTCAGTGCTCTGGCCCATGTGCCATAAGGTGCTTCCTCATTCAAACTCCAACTACATGTAATTATGGTCAATTATTGTAGTGGTTGAGGACTTATGTGCCTGCCGCAACGGCCAGCTCTCCTGTGGCATCTTGTTCCCCAGAACCACCGGGATGTCGCCCAGGGTGGATAAGGTGTTCACACGGTGCAGTCGGTGGGATGTCATGAAGCTGCTGCTGTTTCCCCTTGGCCCTCGACCCCCCACTCCTCTGTGACGGGGGAAGAGGTCACGATGACACAGGCAGGACAGGAACTTGTCGTGGAGCGACGCGTAGATAAATGGGTTGTAGCACGCCGAGCTCATAGCTAACAGGTGGCACGACACTTGGATCACGTTGACGTGGCTCTTGCCCAGGATGGTGAAGTCAGTATCCAGGTCGCGGATGAGATTGACCACCTGAAGAGGGAGCCAGGAGAAGGCGAAGCAGAGCACGGACACAAGGAGGAGGCAGAAAGTCTTTCTTCTCTTTCTCCCCCAGTTCATTTGATTGGAAACAGGACCCGCCGCCATCAAACCAGAAATGTTCCTTTGTCTCAAGTGGTAGGAGATAGCGAGGTAGGATGCAGACACAGCGGCGAGTGGCACAAAGTAAGAGAAGACCAGGACAAAGCAGGAGTAGACAAGGCGTCTCCGCTCCTGGCCATGCCAGAACTCCTCACAGACGACCATGTGGAGACCGGTGGCGCTCAGGTCCAGGTAGCCAATGTGGAGAGCCGTGGGAGTGGAGAACGCAAGGCTACACAACCAGATGGCAGCCACCAAACCCCAGCAAAACTGGCAACCCAACCGCCTGCGAATGGGATAGGCCACAACGACGTACCGGTCCACTGCAATGGCTGTGAGTGACAAGACGGCTGCGAAAACCGTCGCCGACTGCATCAAGGTGACAAAGTGGCACATGAAGCGTCCGAAGAGCCACCCTCGCTTGTCGAAGGCATAGGAGGCCGTCAGGGGCACGCAGAAGATGCACATGACCAAATCGACTAGCGCCAAGTTGCCGATCAGGAAGTTGGTGGTGTTGTGTCTCTTCTTGTTGATCCCGATGAGGAAGAGCAGCAGGAGGTTGCCAGAGCAGGCGACCAGGATCACCATGGAGTAGAGAGGGATGAATAGGGGCTTCAGGTCAAATAGGAGATCCAACCCAGTGAAGGAGGAGGACGTTGAGGAGTAGGCAGGGAGAGATGTGTTCTCTACCCAAGAGCAGTTCAGAGAAAACTCCCTGTTATCCATCCCTGTAAAACACAACAGAACAGGGAATACATCAGAGAAACCAACATCAGAGAAACCAACATCAGAGAAACCAACATCAGAGAAACCAACATCAGAGAAAACAACATCAGGGAAAACAACATCAGGGAAAACAACATCAGAGAAACCATCATCAGGGAAATAATCATCAGGGAAAACAAACTCAGAGAAAACATCATCAGAAAAAACATCATCAGGGAAAACAACATCAGGGAAAACATCATCAGAGAAAACATCATCAGGGAAAACAACACCATGGAAAACAACATCAGGGAAAACTAAATCGGGGAAAACATCATCGGGGAAAACATCACCAGGGAAAACATCACCAGAGAAAACATCATCAGGGAAAGCAACATCACAGAAAACATAATCAGAGAAATCATCATCAAGGAAATAATCATCAGGGAAAACAACCTCAGAGAAAACAGCATCAGGGAAAACATCATCAGGGTAATCATCACCAGAGAAATCATCATCAGAGAAAACATCATCATGGAAAACCACATCGGGGAAAACATCATCAGAGAAAACATTAAGTAGGGAAAACATCATCAGAGAAAACATCATCAGAGAAAACATCATCAGAAAAAACATCACCATGGAAAACAACATCAGGGAAATCATCATCAGGGAAAACATCATCAGAAAAAACATCACCATGGAAAACAACATCAGGGAAATCATCATCAGGGAAAACATCATCAGGGAAAACATCATCAGGGGAAAACATCATCAGAGAAAACATCATCAGGGAAAACATCATCAGGGGAAAACATCATCAGGGGAAAACATCATCAGGGAAAACATCATCAGGGAAAACATCATCAGAGAAAACATTAAGTAGGGAAATCATCATCAGAGAAAACATCATCAGAGAAAACATCATCAGAGAACCTCATCAGGGAAAACAACATCAGGGAAAACAACATCAGGGAAAACATCATCAGAGAAAACATCAGAAAAAACATAATCAGAGCTAAATCGTACTACAATAAAGAAATGCAGGTCAGTAAAAAGAGAAACCAAATTTTACACTTGAATTAATGTTAAGGGGTACTTTGGCTGTCAAATCGCATATTATCAATGGTGTGATTGTGATATCTCATTCATTGTCTATTTCATCACCTCATCATAGTCTCTCATAGCATGGTAAAGTTCTGAATAATGATATTTCAAAGGCTAATTATCATCTTCCATATTCAACAACACCTACTGAAATATCAGCCGGGATAACCTTTGAAAATGAACTATGCCTCTTCAACACTTTGCCTCTCATTTGCAGGCTATGTGATTAGTCTATAGTTGAAATGTGAAATGATTGAGACTTGTTGGTATTCAGAGAGTTTTTCTGAATAGAGGTTATTTGCATTTTCTACATTTTAGCAGACGCTTTTATCCAGAGCAATTAGGGTTAAGGGCCTTGCTCAATGGCACCTCGGCAGATTTTTTTTAACCTGTCGGCACTGGCATTTGAATCAGCAACTTTTTGGTTACTGGCATAACGCTGTTAACTGCTAGGCTACCTGCTGCCCCGTTTGGATTGACCTGAGCTGACAATGAAGTGCACTTTGCCCTGGACAATATCAGTCTTATGTAGTAATACATTCAGAACTCTGTTGCTTTCTACATTTCCCCCTCTATCCTTCGCTATTGTTGGGCAGAGAGAACATGCCCGCCATTACAAAAATAAACATGTTCCATTCAAAAGTCCACAGCTACATTCAATTTAATGTTGGGTGAGGGTTGAGGGGGGAGGACAGGACAGGACAGGGCAAGTTCCAAATGGTATTAGCAAACGTTCTGAATCTGATCTGGACTATTAAATAATACGATTAAATCATGTTCAGATTTGACACAGATAAGGCCACAATGTGTGTATTTAGGTCATGGCTAAACAGATTCTCCAAATGACAATATGGGTCAATAATAAAAGTGGGAAAGATCAATGTGCTCATAGATATGAGTCAAACTGTATTTCTGAGCTTGGTGCAGAGAAAACACGAGTCTGAGGTGACTGTGTTTCTGTGTGGACCACAGGTGGACCTTGGTGTGAACTGGACCACGGATAAACTTGAAGAAAATTCATCATGTTAGCCTAATCCATTTTCAAAAAGACAGATAGAGACATAAATCAGGTAAGTCCTTTACATAATAAATGCATCTGTGAAGGAGAACCAAATCATTCATGATTTCATATTTATCAGGGCTGTACGGGACTCAAGAGTATGATATCTCAGGAAAATGTATCATGAATTAATTAATGAATCAATGAAGAGATAGATGGATGAATGAATAAATGGTTGGATGAATGAATGGTTTAATTCATGAAGATATGGATGGATGGATGAATAAATGGTTGGATGAATGAATGGTTGAATTAATGAAGAGATGGATGGATGAATAAATGGTTGGATGAATGGTTTAATTAATGAAGAGATGGATGGATGGATGAATAAATGGTTGGATGAATGGTTTACTTAATGAAGAGATGGATGGATGAATAAATGGTTGGATGAATGGTTTAACTAATGAAGAGATGGGTGGATGGATTAATAAATGGTTGGATGAATGGTTTAATTAATGAAGAGATGGGTGGATGGATTAATAAATGGTTGGATGAATGAATGGTTGGATGAATGAATGGTTTAATTAATGAAGAGATGGATGGATGGATGAATGAATGGTTTAATTAATGAAGAGATGGATGGATGGATGAATAAATGGTTGGATGAATGAATGGTTTAATTAATGAAGAGATGGATGGATGGATGAAAAAATGGTTGGATGAATGGTTTAATTAATTAAGTTTTAGACCCGTAGCTCTTCACGACTAGAGTTACTGTCCATGCATACTTGTCTACTAACATAGCCACTAGTCTAGGAAGACTGTATAAACCATAAAGTCAGTGCCTTTGCCTATAGTTGTTGTTCCATTGTGGAAAAATGTTGATGCTCACTAACCTGACTAATAAATTGGCTTAAATTTCAAACATTTAAATCAGTTCACATGCAAACAAGATGTTTTCTGTATCATACTGTATAGTGGTCTTGTATCAAATCAACTACAGTCCATGGTCATAGTGTGAAATAAATGTATTCCAGAATGAATATCATCTAGTAAAAAATGCAATAATTATATTACGCAAAAGCATGCACACTTAATGTCAAAGAAAAATCATAACTTATTTTACAATCCACGTTTGAAATATCCTATATTCTTTCATTTCCCTTTGGAAGCAGCATTTCTATAAATATACAACAAAAACACATTGAATATATACGTACCTTTTTTGTTGTTGTAGTTGAACAACTTCAACAGAGATCCAAGAGAGATTCTTCAAAGCAACTCTTGTGAGAAGGATATCTGCACAGCTCCCTCTGTCAATGTCTCCCTTCAAGTAAGTCCACCTTTTCACTGCTGCATCTGAATAAGGAGCAATCTGACTGCTAAGGGAGGGGGGGGACCTCCACAGAGGTATGATTTCATTTGCTCGAGTCACCACTGCTGACTATTATTAAATGAAGTACATAAGAAAGTTGATATAATTCTGAATGTCACTACTAGTTCTCAGTCAACATATTATTTGGCTGTGCGGATTTATTTACGTCTAAGTTATTTTGTGGATCACAATGCTGCCATCTAGGGGTGGCTATACAGTAGAGGATATACAGTAGAGGATATACAGTAGAGGCTATACAGTAGAGGCTATACAGTAGAGGATATACAGTAGAGACTATAGAGTAGATATACAGTAGAGGCTATACAGTAGAGGCTATACAGTAGAGGATATACAGTAAAGGATATACAGTAGAGGCTATACAGTAAAGGATATACAGAAGAGGCTATACAGTAGAGGCTATACAGTAAAGGATATAGAGTAGAGGATATACAGTAGAGACTATAGAGTAGAGGATATACAGTAGAGGCTATACAGTAGAGGATATACAGTAAAGGATATACAGTAGAGGCTATACAGTAAAGGATATACAGAAGAGGCTATACAGTAGAGGCTATACAGTAGAGGCTATACAGTAGAGGCTATACAGTAGAGGCTATACAGTAGAGGCTATACAGTAGAGGCTATACAGTAGAGGCTATACAGTAGAGGATATACAGTAGAGGATATACAGTAGAGGCTATACAGTAGAGGCTATACAGTGGAGGATATACAGTAGAGGATATACAGTAGAGGCTATACAGTAGAGGCTATACAGTAGAGACTATACAGTAGAGGCTATACAGTGGAGGATATACAGTAGAGACTATAGAGTATCATGTAGTGTGCATGTCCAGTGATTTTTGGGAGTATTTTCTGAACTTGAAAGAAAGACAAGTAGAAAAATACTTTTTCAAGTTCATTAGCTTTGTTTCAAAAGCTTCCGTAATAAAAATGAATCTCTCATCCAACTTACAGAATCTAAAATATCTAGCACAGTACATCACACATTATAATGAACGTAGTATATTTATCACACATTATAATGAACGTAGTATATTTATCACACATTATAATGAACGTAGTATATTTATCACACATTATAATGAACGTAGTATATTTATCACACATAATGAACGTAGTATATTTATCACACATTATAATGAACGTAGTATATTTATCACACATTATAATGAACGTAGTATATTTATCACACATTATAATGAACGTAGTATATTTATCACACATTATAATGAACGTAGTATATTTATCACACATTATAATGAACGTAGTATATTTATCACACATTATAATGAACGTAGTATATTTATCACACATTATAATGAACGTAGTATATTTATCACACATTATAATGAACGTAGTATATTTATCACACATTATAATGAACGTAGTAAATGTATCACACATTATAATGAACGTAGTATATTTATCACACATTATAATGAACGTAGTATATTTATCACACATTATAATGAACGTAGTAAATGTATCACACATGGTCATGAATGTAGCATATTTATCATACATGGTACTAATGATACTAATGCTAATCATATACTACGTTCTTTACCGTGTGTGATAAATTTACTACGTTCATTATTACCATGTACAGTAAATATACTACGTTATAATGAAATTATATATTTACCATACATAATATTGAACGTAGTATATCTATCATACATGGTTATAATGAACGTAGTATATTTACCATACATTATAATGAACGTATATATTTATCATACATGGTAATGAACATATAGTAGCTACATTTATAATGATTTCATCTGAGCTATTAATACTCTTGATTGGACTGGTATCTTAAAGCAGTGCCAAAGCTCGTTACAACATTATAGACCAACATAGTGTAGTAGCCTAACAAAAATGCAACCGGTGTGGTTTCGGGATATTACCCCAAGAATTAACTGCTTTTTATTTGAAATCATATCATAAAATCAACAACATTTGATGGGAGTAACATGACAAAAAAATAGGACCGATCCAATATTTGCAACGATATGTCACCGAATTTTTTCTCCTAAATAATAAAGACAAATACACATAACCTAATAATGACAGTACAGGAAATTCAATCATGTTTCTGAACATGAATAACACATGATAACGTACAAAAATGTCTGCGGTGAACAGGAAGCTATTTCTCAGGTATGGGACTCTTGTCCTCTTCAGGGTTCTGAGTGGCTGCTCTGTGATTGGTCCGTGGAGGTCTGCTCTCGGCTCAGTGACGGCAGGAGGAGACACTCCAGCTCCTCAGCGCTGATGGCCACTTTCTCAGGTACCAGCCAACGCTTTAGATGCTCCAGGGTACTGTGAAGGGAAGTTATCACACATCCGATCATTACACAAAGAGGCAAGGTTGACAACAGAACAATCGGTGGACCTGTAATAGACTTTACAAGCTCAGCCTTCAAAGCTGCTCAGTGATAGTGAGTTTTATAGACTTACTTCTGCCTGTACAACAAATGATGCTCTTCTACTCACCTCTGATCTAGCTCGTCCTCCTGAAAGATTTCCGAGCTCTGAGCGTCGTGCAAGAATCTATCCCAGCATTCTGTTTTGGCCTGAGATAGGGAGCGCAGCATCTCCCTGGACGTCACCTCAGTACACTGGCCCTTTATTCTCTTCAGACGATTCTCTGAAATACAGGATTTATAATGAATTTCATTAGTAATATGGGACCTTGATTTCTGGCTATCTCACAATCATTCCAAATAGCCAAGGGGAGACCAGGATTAACAGTAAAACCTGTGTTTGGATACTTTCCCAATTTATTATCTTTCTGGACATAAAATATTCTGCATGAACTACAGCTTACACCTATCAAATCAAATCAAATGATTTGTCACATGCGCTGAATACAATAGGTGTAGACCTTACCGTGAAATGCTTACTTCAGAGCCCTTAACCAACAATGCAGTTCAAGAGATAAGAAAATATTTACCAAACAAACTAAATATTTGTTTTAAAGTAACACAATAAAATAACAATAAGGAGGCTATATACAGGGGGTACCGGTACAGAGTCAATGTGGAGGCTATATACAGGGGGTACCGGTACAGAGTCAATGTGGAGGCTATATGCAGTCAATGGGGGTATCAGTAGAAAGTCAATGTGGAGGCTATATACAGGGGCACCAGTACAGAGTCAATGTGGAGGCTATATACAGGGGGTACCGGTACAGAGTCAATGTGGAGGCTATATACAGGAGGTACCGGTACAGAGTCAATGTGGAGGCTATATGCAGGGGGTATCAGTACAGAGTCAATGTGGAGGCTATATACAGGGGGCACCAGTACAGAGTCAATGTGGAGGCTATATGCAGGGGTACCGGTACAGAGTCAATGTGGAGGCTATATACAGGGGTACCGGTACAGAGTCAATGTGGAGGCTATATACAGGGGGTACCGGTACAGAGTCAATGTGGAGGCTATATACAGGGGTACCGGTACAGAGTCAATGTGGAGGCTATATACAGGGGTACCGGTACAGAGTCAATGTGGAGGCTATATACAGGGGTACCGGTACAGAGTCAATGTGGAGGCTATATACAGGGGTACCGGTACAGAGTCAATGTGGAGGCTATATACAGTCAATGGGGGTATCGGTACAGAGTCAATGTGGAGGCTATATACAGGGGCACCGGTACAGAGTCAATGTGGAGGCTATATACAGGGGTACCGGTACAGAGTCAATGTGGAGGCTATATACAGGGGTACCGGTACAGAGTCAATGTGGAGGCTATATACAGGGGTACCGGTACAGAGTCAATGTGGAGGCTATATACAGGGGTACCGGTACAGAGTCAATGTGGAGGCTATATACAGGGGGTACCGGTACCGAGTCAATGTGGAGGCTATATACAGGGGGTACCGGTACAGAGTCAATGTGGAGGCTATATACAGGGGGTACCGGTACAGAGTCAATCCAACATCAAGAATGGAAAGAAGACTGACCCTCTTAACTACAGTAAAGCAGTGATGGTCACCAACACTGGGCCTAGATAGCTGTTGGGTATACAGGATTTTGTTCCATACTAGCAAGGACCAGGGTTGATGGCTAGGGCTGTTACGGTGACTATATTACCTCCACACCTGCAGTCATGAGTCATGACTAGCGCTGTTAACGGTGACTCTATTATCACCACGGCTGCAGTAAAATTCTACATGACAGTTGAGTCACAGAAATCTCGTTTTATGCATTCTGGACATGCATTAGTTGTAGCCTACCCAATTCGCTAACAATCATCAGGTCGCTAATGGCCTGGTTACTCAGGGCTCTATTGTCCTGCTAACCACTCTGACATGAGTGGAAAACATGGTACTTGTGGATGTTGTTTCAAAGCCTGACAACGAAGTGGTCAGCGCTTTCTAAGGTGATGATTAATTCAAAACTGCCATATGCATATTAGAGCTAATGCATAAGCACAGGCCTATATATGAGCCCAAGCCCCCTCAAAAGCTGAATTAAAATAATGATTGTGCTGTTATACAATACATAGCCAACCGCATAATTACACATGGCAGAAAAACATTAAACAAAATACTGATTTACGATATTTGGTAAATAATTTGTCTATCCTAAAAATAAACAAATTTAGATTTAGCCTACAATTATAGTGCATTTGTTTTGGATTTTGCATTGCCTATTAATATTGCTTTTTGTTAAATGTACCCTAGTGGTTAGAGCGTTGGACTAGTAACCGGAAGGTTGTTAGTTCAAACCCCCGAGCTGACAAGGTACAAATCTGTCGTTCTGCCCCTGAACAGGCAGTTAACCCACTGTTCCCAGGCCGTCATTGAAAATAAGAATGTGTTCTTAACTGACTTGCCTGGTTAAATAAAGGTAAAATTTAAAATAAAATAAAATATTTATTTATTTAGTCTTTACTTAACTAGCCAAGTCAGTTAAGAACAAATTCTAGGAACAGTGGGTTAAACTGCCTTGTTCAGGGGCAGAATGACAGATTTGTACCATGTCAGCTAGGGGACTCGATCTAGCAACTTTTCAGTTACTGGCCCAACGCTCTAAACACTAGGCTACCTGCCGCCCCATAATTAAGACATTACCTTTAGCTACAGAATATCTCCTCCCCTCTCTCCTTAATTTCTTTCTCCAGCACGCAAAGAGAGGGTCTGTCAACAGTTCAATTAAATACTTTGTTTCGTTGTGAAAACATGTTACTATCGATGTTCCGCAATAGATTTCACTTGGTTTCCCAAATTAAGCACGGGGTAGCTGCAGGAACAGGGAGAACCCATTGCATACAGAGTTTAGGCAGAACATTCCATTTGCCGCAGCGAAATTACCAGAGTAGCCTACCCAACATGAGTGAAAAACTTATCGTCAGGAAAGCGGCCTCCATTCGCTATTCCAGTGCATATGGATGACATGTATTTCCCCCTGCCCCTGTTCCTACCCATTTGATAAATTCAAAAAACAAATGTTACATATTAGTAAAGACAAGATGAAGTTGAAAATAGTCTGATGGGTGAAAATATGATCACTTGATAAGAGAACAGGCTGTGCAGTCTGAGGCAAGGAACAGAGCATGCTTTTTTCCCGGTGACTTTCTCAAATCATCAGTGGCCCTATATAGGTCGCATCAATAGCCCTATATAGTCGCATCAATAGCCCTATATAGTCTCATCAATAGCCTATATGGTCGCATCAATAGCTCTATATAGTCGCATCATGCAACCCATATATCTTTTGATTTATAAGGCATTTTAAAGTTGCCAAAGAACTCTAAATCTAGTATATAGGACCTGTTTCAAATTATCACTTTTATGCTCAACATAGCCACTTCATATGCGTGTACTCTCCCTCCAGAATGGGAAAAATATTGATTATATTTTATTCCGCTAAGTTCAAATATATTCTTATTATTATAAAATCCTATTACATATAAAATAATGGCACGGGACGTATAACTTGTCTGCTAAATGAACAAGACTATAGCCTATGGCATGGTGGATAGCCAGATAATATAAAGTAGGCCAACACATATTCTGAAAAAAAATATATATATAAATCATATCATAATGTTTTGTTTAGACCTGACTAACATAAATAATGAATTTATTGTGATGGTGTGTATTCAATTGATTTATTATACTTTTAAAAATGTAGATGTTCCAAAGGTGCACATCAGAATCTTGCTTGTATGAATAGAGCCTGGAGATGCTAAACATGTTTCTGTTAATTAATGATCAATTACCGTGAGACTGCCAGTCTTTTGCATGACAATAACAGGCTGACAAAATGTAATGACCACCACAGCCCTATTGATGGCATCAACTGGGCCATAGATAAGGGTGAGTCAAAACAGAAGGTCGATATTAGATTGACTTTACCTAAACTAGCAATGTAGACATCCGAGTCTTCCATAGGTTCCCAGACGGTGTGAGAGGAGAAACTCATAGACATGCCATTAGATTGCAGGTCATTGCGAACATGTGAAGGTTGGAATGAATCTTTGAACAGAGCAGCATTATCCTCTCCTTGGCCTTGATCTTCCTCCTGCACCTGCACGTCAGGCAGGCTCCAGCAGATCTCTGACCACAGATCTCTGCTGGACCGGGCCTTATGACTCTCGAAATCGTCAATCATCTTCATGTAGATACAGTGATCTGTTGAGACAAGCATCATCAACAATATAGTCAGTGTTGTCATTTTAGACCCAAGCCACCCCCTGTACCTGGACTTTGAATTACTCCCCTCTGGGCGCAGGTATAGGGGACCTCAGCAGGAAAAACAGAACGAGACAATAATTTGTGCCAGGTCTGATATCCCTCCTAAATAGCTCGGCGAATGTTCCCACTGACCCCCGTAAGGCCAGCAGGCTAGTCTTTTCTTATTTAAAAAAAAAAGAAAGTTTTATTTCTTACTATTATTATTTTTATTAGTGCGTAACTGTTATGAAAGTTGTATTGTCAATCTTGTTTTGTATTTAAACACAACTTTAAATGTGTACATGACACTGCAACAAAATTTCCCCATGGGGACAATAAAGTCAGTAAGTAAGTAAGTACTTAGGTAAAAATACTCCAAAAAACTACTTAAGTAGTACTTTAAAGTATCTGTACATGACTTTACTATTTATATTTCTGCCAACTTTTACTTTACTACATTCCTAAAGAAAATAATGTACTTTTTACTCCATACATTTTTCCTCACAAACAAAAGTACTCACTACATGTTTACAGGAAAATGTTCCAATTAACACTTATAAAGAGAACATCCCTTGTCATCCCTCTACTGCCTCTGATCGGGCGCACTCACTAAACACAAATCGTTAATTTGTAAATGTCTGAGTGTTGGAGTGTGCCCCTGGCTATCCGTAAATGAATTAAAAATATATAAAATTGTGCCGTCTGGTTTGCTTAATATAAGGAATTTAAAATGATTTATACTGTTGATACTTAATATATTTGAGCAATTCCATTTACTTTTGGTACTTAAGTATATTTAAAACGAAATATTTTGAGATTTTTACTCAAGTAGTATTTTACTGGGTGACTTTCACTTTAGTCATTTTCTATTAAGGTAGATTTACTTTTACTCAAGTATGACAATTTAGTACTTTTTCTACCATGGAAAAAAGTTATGAACTACTAATAGCAAGCTCAATAATACATTAAATTACAGCTAGAAAGAGCAATGCAATTAAGTTTGAAGGTATACCAAACCCAAGTTGTTGGTAAACTGTTCACCAAATTAGAAATGAGATAAACTGCAACAATGAATGAGAATGGTCCTATTTGTTAGCTAGGACATTACCGTACTTTAGATGTAGCTAGCTAGTTAATGCTAACGCCAATGTAGTTAACGTTAGCTAGCTGCAACTAAAATAATCACCTTGTCATTGGAATTTGAAATAACAAATGGTAAACATTCACTCTGCTAGCTGAAATATGTTTATTGGTGTCTTACCTTCGACTTCAATTTAGAGCAGCTAAACCGTATTTTTACCAGGTAGTATGTAGGACTTTACTTTGTTAACGTTAGCTAGCTAGCCTGCTCCTCTAGCTGGAAGAATCCCAAACAAAATCCAAACAAGGCAATTCCTTCTTTGGCGTGTTTTGAGTGATCTGACTAGATAAGGTAACTGCCTGTCAAGTCATTCTGAGGTTCTATGGATGCTTATTGGCTTTGATTTATGTAATCCCAATGTTATTGGCCAGCTCTGTGGGGACCAGAAAGTGTGTCCTGCAGCTGGGTCCGACATGGTTGTCTCTAGTTACTACAGCCACAAAGTCAAAATAGATTAAATCGTTAAAAAAAAGAAAGCCTTTTGGTCTTCATTTATGGTTAGGGTTAGACATAAGGCTAGCAATGTGGTTAGGGTTAGGTTTTACCGTCCTACAGCCAGATATACATTTCTGTAATATCTCTGCATCAGCTGAGGCCAAATGAAATCATCATCATCTTCTTCTTCTTCTTCCCCTTTAGGGTTTATTGGCAGACTACACCCCAAAAGGTGAATTGCCGCAACCTACTGTGAGGGATGAAAACAAAAAGATCACAAAAATAAGGTTATCAGTGTGATTAGGTTTGTCTGGCCTACAGCCAGATATGCTTATCTCTAATATCTATGCTACAGCTGATGCCAAATGAAATCATCATCATCTTCTTCCTTTTCCATCTTCATCTTCTTCTTCTTATTCTCCTTCAAGCTTTATTGGCAGACTATACCCCAAAAAGTAAATTGCCGCCACCTACTGTGCGGGATGAAAACAGAAAGATCGTAAAAATAAAACAAAACCTCCAAGGAGCCTGAGGGCGGCACATCATCCTTTTACCTCCACATAGGAGATCCGATAGAACATCCTGACTTTCACCACCTTGACTTCCTTCACCTTTACAGGAACTCTGGATCATCATCCTCTACTCCACAATTGCAGCACTGACCTTCACTCCAATCTTCAGTATACACATTTGCCACATTGCCAAATTCTTGACACTTTTTTACATTGTAGTATTTTGGGGACGAATGGTCTTACTCCGTACCTTACAACGGAGTCTGCTGAGGGGAGGACGGCTCGTAATAATGGTGAATGGAATGGAAATCATGTGTTTAATGTGTATTTGATACCCTTCCACCAATTCCGCTCCATCCATTACCACGAGCCCGTCCTTCCCAATTAAGGTGCCACCAAGGTACCTTATATACCCATCCTGTGGTACCTTATAAATCCCTCCTGTGGTACCTTATATACCCATCCTGTGGTACCTTATATACCCCATCCTGTGGTACCTTATAAATCCCTCTTGTGGTACTTTATATACCCATCCTGTGGTACCTTATATACCCATCCTGTGGTACCTTATATACCCCATCCTGTGGTACCTTATAAATCCCTCTTGTGGTACTTTATATACCCATCCTGTGGTACCTTATATACCCCATCCTGTGGTACCTTATATACCCCATCCTGTGGTACCTTATAAATCCCTCCTGTGGTACCTTATATACCCATCCTGTGGTACCTTATATACCCATACTGTGGTACCTTATAAATCCCTCCTGTGGTACCTTATATACCCATCCTGTGGTACCTTATAAATCCCTCCTGTGGTACCTTATATACCCCATCCTGTGGTACCTTATATACCCCATCCTGTGGTACCTTATAAATCCCTCTTGTGGTACTTTATATACCCATCCTGTGGTACCTTAAATACCCATCCTGTGGTACCTTATAAATCCCTCCTGTGGTACCTTATATACCCCATCCTGTGGTACCTTATAAATCCCTCCTGTGGTACCTTATAAATCCCTCCTGTGGTACCTTATAAATCCCTCCTGTGGTACCTTATATACCCATCCTGTGGTACCTTATAAATCCCTCCTGTGGTACCTTATAAATCCCTCCTGTGGTACCTTATATACCCCATCCTGTGGTACCTTATATACCCCATCCTGTGGTACCTTATATACCCATCCTGCGGTACCTTATATACCCATCCTGTGGTACCTTATATACCCATCTTGTGGTACCTTATATACCCCATCCTGTGGTACCTTATATACCCATCCTGTGGTACCTTATAAATCCCTCCTGTGGTACCTTATAAATCCCTCCTGTGGTACCTTATATACCCATCCTGTGGTACCTTACATATCTTTAAATGCATAGGGAGGTGTTCTTTGTATATAAAAATAAATAACCAACAGACTTTCTTCCCTTTTTCCATTCTGGTCAGGTGACGGGTACTAACCACTGTGATGGTTAATTTCTTTACTATCAAATGAGGAGAGACAAACTTATCACACAACTCAAAGTTATACTTAAACAAAATCTTTAATAGTGAGAGCTTTGCAATAGCAATGGCTGGTCGACGAATCATAGTTTCTGATGATCCGTTGAGAGCGGCGAGACTAAAGTACAAAGGTCTTTTATAGCCAAGATACACCCCTTTCAACCTATATGACGAACAACAGATATAAAGATTGGGTCACATAGTTAAGATTTGTATGAAAGATACCTATAATACATAGCAGACAGTATCTGCTGTGTCAACAGTTTTCATTGTCTGTCCCTCTAACTCCAAACTGGAACCATCTCTCCCTGGTACAGTATAGAACAGAAACACTAACTCATGCTCTGGAATACTCTTTAGGTTTTATCACCCAAAAGCTCAGGAGGCCCCTTGATGATGTGAGGTCTGTGAGGCAATTGCCTCTTCTGCCTAATGGTAATGCCATGTTCAAAACAACTGGGAACTCTCCGACTTCCGATGTCAGCGCGTTCAAGACAACTGGTCGCTCTGGAAAAAAAACAAGCGCAGACTGGGAAAAATAGTTTTGGATGGTCATCCAACTGGGAATTCCAAGTCGGAAACTCAGACGTCTTTCTAGAGCTCCGACATTACAACCTGAGGATCACTGGCATCATGATTTGACCCATTTTCTTCAGAGTGGTCTTGAAAGCACCAAGACGTCATATGTATCTCCCAGATATTCATCCTTATCCAAAAAAACACATCCCAACCAGAAAACTAATACTTGTCTGCATTACACTTATCATATTCTTCAATTTTAGACAATTTCCATTTGGTTCCAGTCATCGACTGTTTTCCATTCATCTTCTCCAACCTTTACTCGACACGCTTCTTGTTTCAAACTCGCCATCCAGTTCCATTTCCGCCATTGCGCAACCCAAATGGAATTTTGAAGATCAATAATTGGGAAAAGCTTTGCTACTCATATTAGTTTTACATTTGTTGGCTTACTATAATACTACTTACATGTAGTATTTTATATGTAGTATTTTAAACCAACCGTTTTTGCTACATTTGCAATGTTTTCTGGCTAGCTAACATAAAGTGTATTGTTATTACAGAGAATTATTACCCCATTAAGGGCATTATATTGTCAGAGCACTATTACATCATTATAGCCATTATGATTTCAGATTATTATTATAATAGAGGGTTTGCAGTTGTGTCACAAATCACCTAGCAACCGCACCAGGCACCATGTTGGAAGACCAGAGTCAGTCTGTTAGATGCTTCCAATCATCCACATGGCTGACTGTGTTACCATGGAAGAGGGTGAAAGGATTAGCTAGTATTTCCAGCTGTCAGAGAAGGGAGAGTAGGCTACTCTGGATAGAGCAGGTACCTTTGTGGAAGGACATAATGAAAATATGTCCTCCCACAGTTCCAGTCCCTAGTGAGAAAAACTGAGGACAGAGAGATAAAGCAACATAATATTCAGAGACACAAAAACTACTCCATGGTTATTTTAAAAATTGCAAAGTTCTCATAGATGAGGAAAATAAACACAGTTCTACGTTATGGATTGTAACAATACAATAAAAAATAAAGCTTTTCTATATATCTTCACATATAACTAATTGAACACACAAGCACTAATTCAACATAGTGAAGATAAAAACTAAGTAAACAGAAAGCGCAGTGTGTGTGGATGGTGTGGTGTATGTTTATTTTGATTTGTTATGTTTGTAAGTTGAGTGAATGAGTAATGAAATGGTTGCATATCCCAGAGCCAATGTATTGCTGTGGGCCGGGGTATGAGAGGGCTTTCAATGTTGTTCAGATGATGGATATACTTTTATAATGAATTATACGTCTTATTTATTTATTGTCCTATCATGGTGGAACAGTTTTAAAATAGATGATACATTTGATTTGTTATTGTCCTATCATGGTGAACTATATTTTTTAAATAAATTATATCTAATTATTTATTTATGATCCTATTTTAATGGTACGGTCCATGACCCTATACCCTAGACACCCACCTGAATGATCCAGATACTAAGGAGATGTCCCTAACTGTTTTATGTGCGGTATGTGTAAGCGGTATGCAGCCAAATGAGGGTCTGAGACCAAGAGCAGCACTGCCCCCTCAAGATTCTGAGCCTGCTAGGCAGGGTTGGCCCTGCAAAGCCAAAGCCCCCTAAAGGGAGAGCATACTACACAAGGAAATTCTCAAAGCTGTTAATGAGAACCTTGATGACCTTGTACCTAGCCAGTGGAGATTCTGGTGGGGTGCCCCCACCCAGGCAGTGGCAGTGCTGGCAACACTAGCTGCAGTAACCCATGGGGAGGGGGTCACACTCGGACATTCAGAGAGGGGGTATATTATTGTGACCCTAGTGGCACAGAATCAAAGTCGGACTGCATGGAGATGCTTGGGAATAGGGTCAATACGGGTGACTGTATTGTGGGTGTTTCAGGGAAAAGGTGTACATTTGACCTCCATCATCTAGGATGTGACAATGGTAAATAAAATCTCTTAATTTTTGCCAATTTTTTGTGCGGTCTTGCAGGACTTCTCGTGCAGCTGCAACTGCAAGTGCATTTGTAAATCAAGACCTATCTTGAGTTGGGCTCTGGGGTGGTGCAATTGTTGAGTAAGTGAGCTTATGGTTGTGTGGGGGTATGGGTTGAGTGTGTGTGGGTGTATGTGTGTATCCCACAACTGTTGCGAAGGAGTAAAAGATGTTTGTGACAATAAAGGATGATCCACAGTTATATATAATACAAATCAAGGTGAGGGCGATGGAAATGCATTTGGTAGTTAATCTACTTCAATTCGGTAATCCCAGTCGGTTATGGGATACAGGGGGTCGAGGGTGGTCTGCCAGGCATTGGGATGACAACCCAACTCGGGATGAGGAGAGATGTGATTTTTAAGTAATTAATTGCATTTTATTGCATGACATAAGTATTTGATACATCAGAAAAGCAGAACTTAATATTTGGTACAGAAACCTTTGTTTGCAATTACAGAGATCCCTGTTTCCTGTAGTTCTTGACCAGGTTTGCACACACTGCAGCAGGGATTTTGGCCCACTCCTCCATACAGACCTTCTCCAAATCCTTCAGGTTTCGGGGCTGTCGCTGGGCAATACGGACTTTCAGCTCCCTCCAAAGATTTTCTATCGGGTTCAGGTCTGGAGACTGGCTAGGCCACTCCAGGACCTTGAGATGCTTCTTACGGAGCCACTCCTTAGTTGCCCTGGCTGTGTGTTTCGGGTCGTTGTCATGCTGGAAGACCCAGCCACGACCAATGCTCTTACTGAGGGAAGAAGGTTGTTGGCCAAGATCTCGCGATACATGGCCCCATCCATCCTCCCCTCAATACGGTGCAGTCGTCCTGTCCCCTTTGCAGAAAAGCATCCCCAAAGAATGATGTTTCCACCTCCATGCTTCACGGTTGGGATGTTGTTCTTGGGGTTGTACTCATCCTTCTTCTTCCTCCAAACATTGCGAGTGGAGTTTAGACCAAAAAGCTCTATTTTTGTCTCATCAGACCACATGACCTTCTCCCATTCCTCCTCTGGATTATCCAGATGGTCATTGGCAAACTTTAGACGGGCCTGGACATGCGCTGGCTTGAGCAGGGGGACCTTGCGTGCGCTGCAGGATTTTAATCCATGACGGCGTAGTGTGTTACTAATGGTTTTCTTTGAGACTGTGGTCCCAGCTCTCTTCAGGTCATTGACCAGGTCCTGCCGTGTAGTTCTGGGCTGATTCCTCACCTTCCTCATGATCATTGTTGCCCCACAAGGTGAGATCCTGCATGGGGCCCCAGACCGAGGGTGATTGACCGTCATCTTGAACTTTTCCATTTTCTAATAATTGCGCCAACAGTTGTTGCCTTCTCACCAAGCTGCTTGCCTATTGTCCTGTAGCCCATCCCAGCCTTGTGCAGGTCTACAATTTTATCCCTGATGTCCTTACACAGCTCTCTGGTCTTGGCCATTGTGGAGAGGTTGGAGTCTGTTTGATTGAGTGTGTGGACAGGTGTCTTTTATACAGGTAATGAGTTCAAACAGGTGCAGTTAATACAGGTAATGAGTGGAGAACAGGAGGGCTTCTTAAAGAAAAACTAACAGGTCTGTGAGAGCCGGAATTCTTACTGGTAGGTGATCAAATACTTATGTCATGCAATAAAATGCAAATTAATTACTTATAAATCATACAATGTAATTTTCTGGATTTTTGTTTTAGATTTCGTCTCTCACAGTTGAAGTGTTCCTATGATAAAAATTACAGACCTCTACATGCTTTGTAAGTAGGATAACCTGCAAAATCGGCAGTGAATCAAATACTTGTTCTCCCCACTGTACATGGGGAGGCTTAATCAAGCTAGTCATCTTGATTACTTTCTTATACCATTCTCTCTCTGGCACCAAAAGTTTAAGAAGTGTTGATAGGCAACAGAATGCGGTCGGATCATCACATAATTGGCATATATATAACTCTTACAGAATTTCCACGTGGGCGAGGATATTGGAAATTTAATCAAAGTCTACTAGATGATAAATTGTTTAGAACTAGGACAGAAGAATTTATAACTGACTTTTTCAGACATAACATCGGTACAGCAGATCCCCTTACTGTATGGGACACTTTTAAATGTGCCTTTAGAGGCAATGCAATTCAGTACTCATCTATAAAACAAGAGCAATTTAGATCAAAGGAGTCCATATTAACAAAGGAAATTGAAGGACTAACAGTACAGTTAGATAGCAATAAAAACGGTACCATAGAGGCACAGAATAAGTTAGAGGAAAAACAAAAAGAAATGGAGGAACTTATTCAAGAAAGATCTAGTGTAATATATTGTAATAATAAAGCGAACTGGATGGAATATGGGAAAAATGCACCAAATTCTTTTTCAATCTTCAATATAGAAATGCTACCAAAAAAAATGTATTAAAACTTGTTACAAATTATGGAGTCATGCATGATTCACCAAATGATATTTTGAAAGAGGAAGTAAAGTACTTTAAGAATATGTTTTCATTTCAGGCTCCTCCATCTCCACTAACTGAAACTAATTGTATGGATTTTTTCCCTAATAATAACGTAAAATTAATATCTGTACAGAAAGACTCATGTGAAGGCCAAATTACAGAAGAGGAACTGCTTGAGGCAATTGGGGTCTTTAAGGATGGGAAAACTCCAGGGCTGGATGGCATACCAGTGGAAGTATACACAACTTTTTTTGGTATACTCAAAAAACCATTATTGGCTTGTTTTAACCACTCCGATATAAATGGTAGATTATCAGACACGCAACAAGAAGGTCTGATATCATTATTACTGAAACAGGACCCAAGTGGTAAATATAACGATCCAGTCCATTTAAAAAAGTGAAGTCCTCTTACACTTCAGTGTTGTGATGCAAAAATCCTAGCAAAATGCTTGTCACATGGAATTTAAAAAGTAGACAGGTTTTTTACATGGATGATACATTGGAGATAATATAAGACAAGTACTGGAAACAATAGAACACTATGAAATATCGGGGACACCAGGCCTGGTTTTCATAGCTGATTTTGAAAAGGCTTTTGATAAAGTATGACTGAAGTTTATATATAAATGCCTAGAACATTTCAATTTTGGGGAATCTCTTATAAAATGGGTTAAGGTTATGTATAGTAACCCTAGGTGTAAAATAGTAAATAATGGCTACATCCCAGAAAGTTTTAAACTCTCTAGAGGAGTAAAACAAGGTTGTCCACTATCGACATATCTATTTATTATTGCCATTGAAATGTTAGCTGCTAAGATTAGATCAAACAATAATACTAAGGGATTAGAAATCTTTGGCTTAAAAACTAAGGTGTCATTGTACGCTGATGATTCATGTTTTCTTTTAAAACCACAATTAGAGTCTCTCCACGGCCTCTTAGATCTTGCTACCATGGAAAGGAAAATACCTGTCTATTTGTGGAAAAATCACCCTGATTAACTCCTTAGTTATATCACAGTTTACCTATTTGCTTATGGTTTTGCCTACACCTAGTGACCTGCTTTTTAAATTATATGAACAAAAAAAGATTCCATTTTATTTGGAACGGCAAGCCAGATAAAATTAAAAGGGCCTATTTATATAACGAATATGAATTCGGTGGGCAGAAATGATTAAATATTAAAGCATTAGACCTCTCACTAAAGGCATCAGTCATACAAAAGTTATACTTAAATCCAAACTGGTTCTCTAGTCAATTGGTACGAATGTCTCATCCTATATTCAGGAAGGGCCTTTTCCCCTTTATTCAGATTACACCGGCTCACTTTCTGTTGTTTGAAAAGGAAATAATCTCCAAAATATCTTTCTTTTTTAAACAGGCCTTAGAAAGTTGGTTGCAATTTCAGTTTAATCCACCTGAAAGGACGGAACAAATAGTACAACAAATATTGTGGTTAAATTCAAATATACTAATTTATCAAAAAAAATGTATTTATTGAAGAATTTTAAAAAAAAGGTATAATTTTAGTGAATGATATCATAAACAGGACTGGTGGAGTTATGTCACACATGCAGCTAACACAGACATATGGAAATGTCTGCTCTACCCAAAATTACAACCAATTAATTGCAGCATTACCACAAAAATGGAAGAGGCAAGTAGAAGGGGAAAAAAGTAAGGAACTTGTATGTTGGCCCTGTATTAAAGAACATAAATGGTTAAAGAAAAGTGTGATAAAGAAAAACATATACCAATTTCATTTAAGGACCAAAAAACTGACAGCTGTGCCATATAAATTGCAAAATAGTTGGGAAGAGATTTTCGATGTACCCATTCCATGGCACATGGTTTATGAATCGATACGCAAAACAAAGCCGGATTCAAAACTTCGAATTTTTCAATATTAATTACTATACTATCCTGTCACCACTCCACCAGGTCCCTCACCTCTTCCTTGTAGACTGTCTCGTCATTGTTGCTAATCAGGCCTACTACTGTTGTGTCATCTGCAAACTTGATGATTGAGTTGGAGGATTGTGTGGCCACGCAGTCATGGGTGAACAGGGAGTACAGGAGGGGGCTGAGCACGCACCCTTGTGGGGCCCCTGTGTTGAGGATCAGCGAAGTGGAGGTGTTGTTTCCTACCTTCAACACCTGGGTGCGGCCCCTTCAGGAAGTTCAGGACCCAGTTGCACAAGGCGGGGTTCAGACCCAGGGACCCGAGCTTAATGATGTGCTTGGAACCTGAACTAGAGACCTCGGTTTAAAAGCTGACTGTGTTTTAATACACTTTTATTTTATTTTGGATCCTGCGGCTCTGTTGGGCTTAGTTACTGTGAGTGCTGCTGTCTGTCCCGGGATCCTGCCAGATTCCGTATAGGGGGAGAGACCTGAAAGCCCAGCTAGCCTAGCTGGCTCGGCGGTCTCAAATGGAGGTCGCTATTGAACGTTTCCAACACTGCAGAAGCTGTGTTTACTTTGCTTTGTTCCTGGACAATGTGGACGGCGCTGACTTTCAATGTAGCAGTTAGTTTCAGAGTGGGTGGCAAGGAATAAGTTAGCCCTAAATATTTCTAAAAGTAAAAGCATTGTATTTGGAACAAAACACTCACTGAACCCTAAATGTCAACTAAATATTGTGATAAATTAAGTGGAAATTGAGCAATTTGAGATGACTAAACAGCTTGGAGTATACCTGGATTGTAAAACTGTCATGGTCAAAACATATTGACAACAGTAGCTAAGATGGGGAGAAGTCTGTCCATAATAAATTGCTGCTCTGCCTTCTTAACAACACTATCAACAAGGCAGGTCCTACAGGCCCTAGTTTCTACCTTCTTAACAACACTATCAACACGGCAGGTCCTACAGGCCCTAGTTTCTACCTTCTTAACAACACTATCAACACGGCAGGTCCTACAGGCCCTAGTTTCTACCTTCTTAACAACACTATCAACAAGGCAGGTCCTACAGGCCCTAGTTTCTACCTTCTTAACAACACTATCAACAAGGCAGGTCCTACAGGCCCTAGTTTTGTCACACCTGGACTACTGTTCAGTCGTGTGGTCAGGTGCCACAAAAAGGACTTAGTAAATTTGCAATTGGCTCAGAACAGGGCAGCACGGCTGGCCCTTGGATGTGCACAGAGAGTAATTGTATTTATTTTACCTTTATTTAACTAGGCAGGTCAGTTAAGAAAATACATTCTTATTGATGAAGGCCTACCGGGGAACGGTGGGTTAACTGCCATGTTCAGGGGCAGAAGGACAGATTTTTACCTTGTCAGCTCGGGGAGTTGATCTTACAACCTTTCGGTTGCTAGTCCAACACTGTAACCACTAGGCTACCTGCCGCCCTAATATTAATAATATGCATGTCAGTATCTCCTGGCTCAAAGTGGAGGAGCGATTGACTTCATCACTACTTATATTTATGAGAGGTATTGACATGTTGAATGCACCAAGCTGTCTGTTTGAACTACTGGTACACACCTCGGACACCCATGCATACCCCAAAAGACATGCCGCAAGAGGTCTCTTCACAGTCCCCAAGTCTTCCCATAGTCCAACAGACTATGGGAGGCACACAGTACTACATAGAGCCATGGAACTCAATTCCACATCAAGTAACTGATGCAAGCAGTAAATTTTGATTTATAAAACAGACACAAAAAACACCTTATGGAACAGCGGAGACTGAAGCAACACAGACAGAGGCACAGACACATGCATACACACACACGATAACACGCACTAAACACACACATACACATTGATTTAGTACTGTAGATATGTGGTCGTGGTGGAGTAGGGGCCTGAGGGCACAGTGTCTTGTGAAATCTGTGAATATATTGTAATGTTTTTAAAATTGTATAAACTGCCTTAATTTTGCTGCCTTGGCAGCAGCTAATGAGGATCCATAATAAATACAAATTGAAAATACAAGTGTCAGCTACTGTCAATGAACAGCATTGTTACATGTTACATAGGTATTCCTCTTGTCCAGATGGGATAGGGCAGTGTGTAGTGTGATGGCAATTGCATTGTCTCTGGATCTATTGGGGCGGTAAGCAAATTGAACTGGGTCTAGGGTGTCAGGTAAGGTAGAGGTGATATGATCCTTGACTAGCCTCTCAAAGCACTTCATGATGACAGAAGTGACTGCTACGGGGTGATAGTCATCTAGTTCAGTTACCTTTCCTTTCTTGGGTACAAGAACATTGTTAGACGTCTTGAAGCAAGTAGGGACAGCAGACGGGGATAGGGTGAGATTGAATATGTCCGTTAACACTACAGCCAGCTGGTCTATGAATGCACTGAGGACGCAGCTAGGGATGCCCTCTGGGTCGGCAGCCTTGCAAGGGTTAACACACTTAAATGTCTTACTCACGTCGGCCACGGAGAACGAGAGCCCACAGTCCTTGAGAACGAGCTGCGTCGCTGGCACTGTGTTATCCTCAAAGCGGGCGAAGAAGGTGTATAGTTTCTATGTTCGCTTCGAGGCAAGCAACACTGAAAAATGCATGAGAGCACCAGCTGTACCGGAAGACCGTGTGATCACGCTCTCCGCAGCCAATGTGAGTAAGACCTTTAGACAGGTCAACATTCACAAGGCTGCAGGGCCAGATGGATTACCAGGACATATACTGTGAGCATGCACTGACCAACTAGCAAGTGTCTTCCCTGACATTTTCAACCTCTCGCTGTCTGAGTCTGTAAAACCAACATGTTTTAAGCAGACCACCATAGTGCCTGTGCCCAAGAACACTAAGGTAACCTACCTAAATGACCACTGACCCGTAGCACCCACGTCTGTAGCCATGAAGTGCTTTGAAAGGCTGGTCATGGCTCACATCAACACCATCGTCCCAGAAACTCTAGACCCACTCCAATTTGCATACCGCCCCAACAGATCCACAGATGATGCCATCTCTATTGCACTTCACACTGCCCTTTCCCACCTGGACAGAAGGAACAGCTATGTGAGAATGCTATTCATTGACTACATCTCAGTGTTCAACACCATAGTGCCCTCAAAGCACATCACTAAGCTAAGGACCCTGAGACTAGACACCTCCATCTGCAACTGGATTCTGGACTTCCTGATGGGCCGCCCCCAGGTGGTAAGGGTAGGTAACAACACATCCGCCACGCTGATCCTCAACACAGGGGCCTCTCAGGGGTGTGTGCTCAGCCCCCCCTATACTCCCTGTTCAATCATGACTGCATAGTCAGGCACGACTCCAACACCACCATTAAATTTGCCGATGACACAACAGTGGTAGGCCTGATCACTGACAACAACGAGACCTCTCCCTCAACGTGATCAAGACCAAGGAGATGATTGTGGACTACAGACAAAACAGGACCGAGCATGCCCCCATTCTCATCGATAGGGCTGCACTGGAGCAGGTTGAGTGCTTCAAGTTCCTTGGTGTCCACATCACCAACAAACTAACATGGTCCAAGCACACCATGACAGTCGTGAAGCGAGCACGACTAAACCTATTCCCCCTCAGGAGACTGAAAATATTTGGCATGGGTCCTCAGATCCTCAAAAGTTTCTACTGCTGCACCATCGAAAAGCATCCTGACTGGTTGCATCACTGCCTGGTATGGCAACTACTCGCCCTCTGACCGCAAGGTACTACAGAGGATAGTGCGAACGGCACAGTACATCACTGGGGCCAATCTTCCTGCCATCCAGGACCTCTATACCAGGCGGTGTCAAAGGAAGGCCCTAAAAATTGTCAAAGACCCCAGCCACCCAGTCATAGACTGTTCTCTCTGCTACCACACGGCAAGCGCTACCGGAGCGCCAAGTCTAGGTCCAAGAGGCTTCTAAAGAGCTTCAACCCCAAGCCATAAGACTCCTGAACATCTAGTCACACCTCACTCCCCTTCTTGGCTTCCATGGCAACACCCACGGGGACCTTTCCTCAATAGAATCTTTCCCCCACAGGAACCACACCTGTTGTAATTCTCACAAACAATCGCAACATTGTTTCAATAATATATAGAACTTTTCTCTCAGCTCTGGTATATAAATCTTTTTTGAGGCCTTGCTTCATTCTGCGGCAGCACAATGACCAAACAATATACTGTAGGTGAGGCTCTTGATCATATCTTTGATCATGACACTGGTGAGGAGGAGAGAGTTCTAGTTAAAAAACTTTGACACAAAGTAGTCTGTGATAAATAGCACAATCATGTTTCATCTGAGTATTTGTTATAGTCAAAATAATCCATACATTATGCTTTTTTACTCAAGTAAAAAGTTGTTTGAGCTCAGGTCAACGAGGCCTACAGGCCATAACTAGTTGTATGAGCTCAGGTCAATGAGGCCTACAGGCCATAAATAGCAAATAGAAGTTCAAAACTTGTAATGTTCACAAGAACTGAAGTTGATAAAAAGATCTAACACAACATTAGGTGATAATATGGATTTATAATCAGCTATAATGGGGCGGTCATTTTGGACCGGGAACACAGAATGAATTAACATGAAACGAACACAACAGGAGGGTTAAACTACAGGTTGTAATGCAACAAAATAGGAAAAAATATCAAAGGGGGAAGAATACTTTTGCAAGGCACTCTAACTCTATGCACGTTCGATGCATAGTCACGTCACCCCTACCTACATGTACAAATTACCTCAACTAACATGTACCCCTGCACACTGACTCGGTACCGGTACCCCCTGTAAATAGCCTCGTCATTGTTATATTCATTTGTTAGTTTTTATGATTTTTTTTTTACTATACATTATATAAAGGGAATGTATACACTAGATAAATGGTATGTATTCAGTACATAAAAGGTATGTATTCACTACATAAAGGGTATGTACACATTATATAAAGGGTATGTATTCACTAGATAAAGGGTATGTATACATTATATAAAGGGCATGTACACATTATATAAAGGGTATGTATTCACTAGATAAAGGGTATGTATACATTATATAGAGTATAAATTCACTAGATAAAGGGTATGTATACAGTACATAAAGGGTATGTACACATTATATAAAGGGTATGTATTCACTAGATAAAGGGTATGTGTACATTATATAAAGGGCATGTAAACATTATATAAAGGGTATGTATTCACGAGATAAAGGGTATGTATACACTAGATAAAGGGTATGTATACATTATATAGAGTATAAATTCACTAGATAAAGGGTATGTATACATTATATGGAGTATAAATTCACTATATAAAGGGTATGTATACACTATGTAAAGGGTATGTATACACTAGCTACATAAATTGTATATAAAGTATACAGTATAAAGCAGATAAATGGGCAGGTCATGAAAATCTTAAACCTTAACTGATGTCAGTTTCGTCACCGCCTGCCGTCATGACTTTGCCTTAATTCATCATCCCACATCTAGAGTTGATCTCTTGAGAGATGCTGTTCTGTGTTTTTCTTTCCAGAGGTGAGCTCTGACTGCTGTGTGGTGTGGTTGCCCTTGTAGGAGGTGACTTCCATGTGGTGTGGTTGCCCTTGCAGATGGTGGTGCTGGTGCTGCAGCTATTGAGTTTTTTTTAATTTTTTTTTTTAGATCTGTCTGTCTGCTGCCTAGCAACACTTCCCATTTGCTTATTGACTAAAACTGGGCAGCAGATGAACATTATCCCAGAGGGTTGAAGAGGGTAGCCAAGGGCTTTTGGATTAACGACTCTGTCTGTGATTGCTAAAATCGTTCATTTAAGTGCTCCCGTTTTGTATATGCATTCAAACCATCGACCCACTGTTTGTTCCTCACAGATGTCTAGCTGAAAGGTCGGCTTATTCATGTATTTCATTTTACAAAAATTAAAGGGATATGACAACCCTCATACAAATTGAGTCATCGTACCAACCAACAGGAAGATGTCTTGATAAAAGTGAACATGAATTTTTTTCTAATGACTGATGTGAATGCAAGTAAACATAGTCTAACCTATAAATGATTACAAGTAGTCTGTATCGGCAACAGAAAAACAACCCTTTTTACATAACGATGAGAATAGATGCAGTTTAGTCTTTATTTTTTAAATACTGAAATGATTATACAGTAATGTCATAATTTACTAATACAAATATTGTAATGAAAACGCTTGTTTGTGTGTAAATGCATGGGAAATAATGTTGTTTTATTTGAGAGAGATGGGATTGTTTGGCTTTGGGCTTTTTTTTAATACACTTTGCCTCTATCAATTTAACCATTGCCTGTATAAGAGATCAAAAATGCTATTTATTTAGGTCTATGATTTTATTATGTTGTATGTGTGAAGCATTAGGTGTGAAGCAATATTCAGTGTCAGGAGGATGAGGATATTTGATAAGGCTTTGAAACGGACTACTAACACACAGGGGCGTCATCGACGAGTGCCTGTAGTCATTTGGAAGGGAGACCCATACTTTCATGGCTGCATGTTAGGCTGCTTCAGTGAGATACGTGTGAGTAGTTTGGACACATTTTACAGATGATTTTATTTACCTTTAACCGACAAACAGTGATTTTTACAGAGCTCCCTTGACAAAACGATACTCTTTCTTAAATTTGATGGTACGTTATATCAAGAACATTTTCTATGTTCTCCAAATCTTTAACAAACGCGAAATAACGCTTAATAACAGAACACTATCACGTGCTAGACCTTGTAATGCGCAATTGACAAACGTCACAAATTATAGCGATTTAATTTGTAAAGTGACAAAAGAACATACACTTTACAACTCAGTAAATGAGTTATCATCTGGCCCACGTTTGCATCAAAACCATTTTACAGTAATGTCGCATACAATGGAGTCGACAGAAATGACGAGGGTGTCAGCGGTAAATACCTCAAACACTTCAGTCAATTCTACCACAGACGAGTTGAAAGAAACTTGTAAACGTAAGAGCGAAGAGAAGGAAGACCCAGAGAAAAGTAGTCGTGGAAAGAGACGACGAGGAGGTGGGAAGAAACAACTCCGTACAGGAGAGAGATACATTCCTCCCCCTCAAAAACGCAACCCCGGCGTAAGTTTCAGCAAAGAGCATTTTGATGAAACAACATACTATTTTGAAGGAGGTCTACGCAAAGTGCGCCCATACTACTTCGACTTCAAAACGTACTGCAAGGGACGCTGGATTGGGAAAACTCTTCTCGAGGTTTTCAGCAGTGAATTCCGAGCTGAGCCGTTGGAGTACTACGTTATGGCTTCCAAACTAGGACGCATCCGACTCAATGAAACCCCAATGGATGACCTCTCTGTAACACTCAGGGTGAGTTCAATCTTTGTCTCTGACTCTGGTTATGTTGGCTTGAATTAGATGGATGCTGATTATGTTGGCTTGAATTAGATACAACAGTCTATCTAACTTTGTCCCTAAATTGTAAAAAAAAATCTGTGCAGAATAAATATTGTCAGACCTGTCTTTTCCACCCTCAGAACAATGACTTCCTAAGGAATACAGTGCATCGCCATGAGCCACCTGTAGTTGGACGGCCACTGGAGATTTTGGAAGATAATGGGGAGGTTTTGGTAGTTGACAAGCCAGCCTCGATGCCAGTTCATCCTTGTGGGCGCTTCCGTCACAACACGGTCATTTTCATCCTGGGAAAGGAACGGGGCATATGTGGCCTTCACACTGTGCACCGGTTGGATCGCCTAACATCTGGGGTGCTGCTCTTCGCCCGGACTTTGGAAGTGTCCCAGAAACTGGATGTGTTGGTGCGAGACAGACAGGTAAGACATCCTCTAGTCCAGTGTGCACCAATCAATCGATAAGGAACATTGTGTTTCCTGATGATATTTTTTTTTTTAGTCACTTATCCTAGAAATCTGTTCATCAGTTTGGATTAAATAGGGGCTCAAGTATAATCTCTCTCTGAGAGGGAACATAAAATATACTTTATTACAGTTTGATATAAGTGACTGATAGTCTGTCGTCTTTTACAGCTGGAGAAGGAGTATGTCTGTCGAGTGGAAGGGGAATTCCCAGAGGGTGAGATCATCTGTGAGGAGCCCATCCTGGTGGTTTCCTTCAAGGTGGGACTGTGCAGAGTGCATCCTAAAGGCAAGGATTGCCGCACAGTCTTCCAAAGGCTCAGCTGGAACGGCCACTCCAGTGTAGTGCGTTGCCTCCCTCTCACTGGCCGCACTCACCAGATTCGTGTCCACCTCCAGTTCCTGGGCTACCCCATCCTCAACGACCCTGTCTATGGCTCCTCTGCTTGGGGTCCCCAAAGGGCAAAGGGAGGCCTGATGGGCATGAGCGACGATGAGCTTCTCAAAGCGATTCTGGAGGAACATCGTTTGAAGGAGAGTCTTCATCTCCTAGACATCCCAGATGAGGTACTGGTACAGGTGAGCAATGTGCAGACTGATGCTCAGACACCTCAGCCAGAGCTGTTGCCACGTGTTTGCAATTCTGTTTCAAGTGACTGTACACGGAGTGACGTAGAACAGAGTGTAAATCAGGTCCACAGCAGTCCAGCCTTACCCGGTGCAGTACCCGGACCAACTGATGAAAATGATGATCAAACGGAGTCCACAGAATCTTCTCACTTAGCTGCTACAAACACGAAAGACCCTCTGTGTAGCGAGTGTAAGATTGTCCGTCCGGATCCCACCGAGAAGGAGCTCATCATGTACCTCCATGCGTTGCGCTATAAAGGACCAGACTTTGAATATTCAACTCGCCTACCTGACTGGGCCAAGGATGAATGGATTGAAGACTAAGGCACTATAGGGATGTTGTACAACAGAAGTGCAGGCAGTGTACTATGTGATGTGCCCAATAGGATGTAAAATATCACTATCGTTGTTTTGTTGAAGTGTCTTTGGACACTTGGTGAACCAAGCTCGGTTGTTAGTTCTATGGCTCACGGTTCTGTAAATCATGAATAATTCTGTTTTTAAATTGTATAATTAATTTCCCTCTGACTCACGTTAAGGGATATATTACTTTGGACCATATATTTTCCATTGGACTCTAAGCCAGGAAGATGTTTATCTAGGATTTCTTTTCAGTAGCCCTTCTAATTGAAAACCAAATAAACATTTTCATAAAGTTTGACAATGAAATTTTATTTTCATGGCATTGAATAAAACAACTCATTCTGCAGGAAAAATACACTTTATTTTTATTTTTAAACTTTCCACCATGTGAAAATGAGTACAAGTACCGTGTTATCTCAGGTTTTAATAGTCATTTGCAACCTTTCCATTTTCTCTGCTCCTCAAAAGCCTAAAGTTAAGTTCTATCATTCCTTTCGCTAAGGCAGGTTATTTCAAAAGCTCATCCAAGACTTATGATCACTGAATCAGTTATCAAAAGGAAACCCTTTCGGATGAGACAACTTCAAAATAACCCTGCTTGTAGGCACATTTTACAATTCTTGTCAATTCTTCGCATTAATTTTTGCAGTCATTTCATCAAACCACAATTAAACCCTTAATACATACATTATTCTGGGTTGTATTTTGAACCAAAAATACAACTCCACTATTGTAAAGGATAATCCCTTTCACATAAAACACATTTACATTTTCTTCATGGAAAAACGACTGTTGCAAAGATTTGGCACATGCTGCACATTGTACACCATGATCCATAGACTGCATGTGTTCTGTCAAGGCAAACACACATATATATATTTAATCTGATGTTCCAGCAGGTGGTGAAATGTAGTGAAGGCTGCTCTGCGGCTGTAGAACTACAATTTTTGATTACCCAGTCAAGCCTTAGTAGAGATCGTGTTACTCTACATAGAACAATGATTCTACATTTCTTTGAACTGTGCTGTGAAGCTGGTTATCTACAAGTCATGTTTAATGATGGAAGGAGCCACCAAGCTGGTAAAAATCACCTTTGTCAGATTCAGGCCTGCCAATACATCAGTTGGTTTCATGTACAAGACCTTCATTCTTTCATTATCAAAGGATAAGGCTCACTATATACATCTGCAGTGCATCTGCAGCTCCCTACTGTAAGTGTATAACAGTGCTGTTCAGGTCCCCTAAATAATTAATACACACAGAATTGTCTTAAGTCACCAAATTAATGTTACATTTCTTGGCATTTGACTTTGTACAACAGCAATGAGTGTTGTACATTCTGACAGTGAAGTGGTTTACAAAAATGTTTTTTAAATTACACACAATTTCTGATCTACTTGTAGTGATGTAACTTCCATCACCATGTTATATGTCTTGTTTTGATGGTGGGTGCGTGGAATACATAGCTCAAACAAAAGAGCCCCTTCCCACACATCTAAAAAAAAAAATATTTTGAAATGATTCTAAAGTGTTCAAATGACATTATTGTCTAAGAATCCATCCAGACTGTGGATATAGATCAGGGTAATACAGTTGAATAACAAAAAGGTCAGTGATTATCCAACTTCCAGTGTGTCCAGCTGTGAATTTTCCAAAATGTGTAAATCCATTACAAAGAATCTTATTCACAAACATAACATTCTGCCGTTTCTGACTGAGCTAGTCAAGCTGACTGATGATGAACCGAACACTTCTGCATGCTTAGATTAGACATCTTTTGAAATCTAATTCAGCTTGTATCTTCCCTCTGCCCATCTCGTTTGATCCATACATCAGGCAAATCTGGTTTACTGTTTGGCAACATCACTGGTCCTTCACTCTGGCTCGTACGGCCCCTCCCACACCCCGGAGAGGCTGTCTCATACGTGGTCTCTCTCAGGGAGAGACGTAGGGTGTCTCTCTTTCCGTTAAGGTGCCCTGGTTGTGGTTCCAGTTCTCCCTCTGCTTCAATAGAAGTCTGTTGGTTTGAGGGTCCAGGTTCAATGTCACTCAGGCAAGTCTCATTGGAATCCTCTAGCCCGTCAAATGAACTCTGAGATGACAGTAGGCGTTTGTGAGGGTGATGCTTAAAGGTGCTATTAGGGGCCTCGTCCTTTGAGAGGGATGGCTGGTAAATTGTTTCTATTGTTTGACTAATGATGGTGTCCTCCATGCTTGAGGAAGAGGACAGCGATACGTTCCAGTGCTTCATGCCAGCAGACTGTCCTCTGCACGTCTTGCACAAGAGCCTTTCCTTAGCCAGGTCACCTTGAGGAGCTACTACAGGCCTTAGGGTGTTTTCTTTATATGGGGAAGAGGTCTGCAAAGCTGGGGGTGGATGACAGCCTTTGTGGTGCCTCCCACAGAGCTCTTCACTATCTGCCTCAATGTTGCTCCTCTCCACATCCCTCCTGGGACTCAGTCCACCGAACTGGATGTCATCGGAGAGAACTGAGGGTCTGTTGGATAGCTTACTAGTACACGTGCTGTTCTCAAAGCTGTCACTCAGCTGACAGGCCAATGGCTGAAGCTCATACTGCTCGGGTTCCCTTCCGCCCTCTACCTGTCGCTGTCTTTGACGCTGATGGTTCGGGTAAAGGTAATTACCCTCGTCTTTATTGAAATTCCTTCGAACTCTTGATCTTCCAAAAGCTCCGTTTGCTGCGCAGGTTGAGGACCTAGGTTCTGCTGCTGAGCAGGAGGGCAGACTTTCAGTCCCCGGTTCAGATGAACATGGCAACATTATTTTCCCACAGTTCTTTTGAGGACCGAAAAAGCAGCATAGGGATTGGAAAAAGAAAGTGGCAAATCCACATGCTACACATTTCACCAGAAATAAGAAAATCCCCAGCTTTCTGAACAACAAGGCAGTAGTAGGGAGCATGGCGATGCCCACACAGCAGAAGGCCCCAGATCCTATTGCTACAGGACAGCTCATTCTTTTCAGAGAATGTGCAACTCTTCCAATTCTATCAGAGTGTGGAGCTGAATTATATGATATGCAGTAGTTGGCTAAAAAGTCGACAGACAGCCCAGCAGCAGCTGATATGAAGAGTGCCTCCACACCACTAAGCTGCCATTCTAGAAGGACCAGGAGGCCGATGGTGACAAAAACACTTCCTCCAACAGCAGCAGCGCCATAAATACTCAGTGGAATATTCCATGTGGTCAGAAGAAGCAAGACAAATGCTAGAGCTACAGAGAACCCAGTAACCACAAGGGTTTCTGAGCTTAGACATTGTTGCAAGTCAAATAGTGTCAACTGGCTCACAAACCACCCTTCCTTTAGTCCCAGTGGTGCGCCAGACATTTCACCATTAAACCATGACACAATATCATTATAGAAAAGGGTGGTGTGACTAAAGTTGTAGCTATAGCGGTGCGTAGTTCTAAATACCATTACCAGGGCTGCTATTCGACCATCTGCCTCAAAATGTAGGCCTCCAACCTCGGACACATAGCCCTCTGCATGCCGCTCGGCCACCATCATGCTCAGGCATTGTTCAAAAACACCTGGTGGGTAAGGAAAGGGAATATCGTTGCAGCAAAACTGTAAGGCGTCCTCACTCTCTGAGCATCGTCGGATAGACACCCAGTGTATGAGTTGCTCGACAATACAGACGTTGTCTGTTGAGCCTTCGTTTTCAGATGATGATGATGACGGTAAATAAAAACTTTGGTTTTGAACTCTTCCACACAAGTCTCTCAACCACACCTGAGCCTCTGGGCTACTCATGTTAAACTCTGGATCCATAACTAAAGATCCGTTGCTTTTCGGATCAAAGTGATTGCCGTTATCAGTTGGGATGACTCCCCAAACAAGAGTCAATGTAATGAGCTTGTCCTCCCCGTTCACCAGCCGTTCAAACATGAATTGGTGGCGATATTCAGCGTCATATCTTTCAAAGGGATGGCTAGAGCGGAATAACTGAGTTGCCCTGTTGTCTAAAGTGGGTAGTCTCATACCAGGGTCTACAACTGAGATGTATGTTCCTCCTGCGGCCAACACTGCGAACCAGCAGACCCAAATGTATCTGAACTTGACCACTCCACATGGGAGGATTTTCAGGAAAAGTAAATTGGAGGTGTCGGACAGTCCTCGCTTCAACCCTCGTAGCTTCTGACCCAAGGTGAAGAGGCACCGCTTTCGTGAGCTTGTGTCCCAGAACCCGCCAATATTTTTCGTGCAGCAAGGCTTCCATGCCTGTGCAGTAACAGAGGCTGAGGCAGGCACAGTGTAGCGCTCGCGTAATATGAGCGAGCTGGGCAGCCACGCAAGGGCGGAAAAAGTACAGATTAAGGAAGCCGTTCCCAGGTACACAGCAAAGCATCTGACTGCCGTGATGCTGCTCAGGAACCCAGAGAAGAACGTGGCACTAGAAGTCAGGCCTGATGCCAATATCAAATATCCGACCTCTTGGAGAACTCTATTGACTCTTATCTCTAGAGAAACGGGTGGATTCTGGGATAGTTGTAGATTCCAGAAATCAATGAAAGTGAAGGCGTGGTTAGAACAACTACCAAACAGGATGAAAGCTGAAGCTAAGTTGAGGAAAGGGAAGAATGTCAGCTGAAAAACCACTTTGTAGAAGAAATAGGAAGTCAAGAGAGAACCCACAATTGCAACTAAAGACAGAGCTGATAGGAAAAGAGACTGCAAATAAAGGGCTATGGTGAGGAACAGCGAAACTACAGCCAGAACAGGGTAGATGGAGTCCCTAGCCAGGTAATACTTGAAAAGCTTTTGCTTGATGCCTAGGTCCATTCCTGTAATAGTAGTGTTCTTGTATGTAAGCTCACGACCTTCAAGGCTGTTCATGTATATCTCCATCAAGTGATCTCCTTTTTCAACCGGTAGAAACAGGAGACTATATTTCAGTGAGGGGACCTGATATTCTATTGTCTGTGGCCCTAGGAAGTCCTTATCAACCAGGTAATGCAATATCTGGAATACGGCACGAGAGTGTTTGCACCGAGTCGGCACGGATGCACAGTTGCCTTGCGAGCCCCTCTCTGCGCAATATGCCACCAGCCTTCCATCGTGGTAGTATGGGGCGCAATAGCGTAGTAGGCTCAGACTCTCTGACACTTGCACAGAGGTCAGGCTGAGACAGGATGAGGCATTGCTGAGAAGTGCCAAGTAGTTTCCCAGTGACCAACTTGGACAGCATCCGCCCCTGATTATGGCACCGTCCACTTCCAATCGGATATGTTGCTTGCAGAGATCTTGGAAGTGGGGTTGTGAACGAATCTGAAACATGGAGAAGAGAAGTTTGGCAGTTACACACTTCTGTTGACTTATTCTCCCTCTACCCATGGCAAAATCAATGTAATTGATGTTCCATATATCTTTTTATTACAAGAGTAAATTGAAATGGACAGATTTTATAGCAACTTTTCACGTAACTTATTTCCATCTACCAGCTAATGGGGATCAATAACACCTTTTTTTGTTCTCTTTCAAATACATATAAATGTTTTAAGATGTGCGCTATCAGTGCCTGCCAAGTTCTGTAGCCCAGAAAGGTATTTGATTGAGTTGGCTCCCTGATTTCGTGGTCTGGTTGGTAATGCTGGATATATGGCATATATGATATATGATGTTTAAGATGCACGAAGACCTACCCTGGCCTGCTCCATCTCGCACATGGAGTAGATCGCCTTCAGGCTCCAAAGACTGGCAGAGTTTCCAGAGCGGAAGACAAGCTGGGCGTAGCGTTCTCCTGTGATGTCACAGATGGAGTCAAGAACATGGCACCCCTAAACAAAGACTGTCCTCAGTCTTCACTTACGAAATTGTATCTAGAGGGATTGCTTATGTTTTGCTCATAACTGAAAGTGAACACTGGAATGATGAACTAGCTCGTCAATACCCAGATTTTTGATTGATACATTATGGGTATGTTTCCTGCTAAATTTTTAGGAACATTTCTCTAGTAGCAGAGAGACATGTTAGTAGCCTACCTGGAGCATCACAGAGGAATGTGTCTTGGGCCAAATCCCTGTCTAGCATTCTTTTAGACCGTTGCCTGGACGACTGTTCCTGGCTCCCACCGGCATCCCCTCCGCTACCATCTCCATAGCTTCATAAAATAAACATGAACACAACAAAATTATACATGAGACATCTAGACAATTCATATCAATCACACAGGCAATAGCTAAATCAGTACCCCACGCAACAATGGACATATGGACTCCCTATACAATTATCCAGCATTTTTTTATCGTAGCTATACTATATCATGTGCAAGTGTAACTCTGTTCCATCTCTATTGTGCCTCTGAACTGAAAGATGCCAAATTGTAGCCTGTTTTAGTGAGTAATTATAATCTGGGGCTGAGTGAACGCAATGTCCCATGGTTCTACTCTGTTGTGGCAGCCATTTTGTGCAGGGCTCTCTGTGTGTGGTGGAGAGCTCCTCCGGTTTTAGCACAGTACCTCCCAGCTGTCTTGTCTTTGAGGTGTTGCGGTATCAGAGACAGTGTGTTTCCAGGCCCTGTGTTCTGTTGAAGCTTGGCTAAGGCAGACTGTCGCACCCCGATGTATGTTCCTCGAGGCTCAAACCCCTGCATTAAAAACATAAAAGTCAACGGAATCTGACGACAGCCGAAGCAGGAAAACAACGCACTGAATTTATTTACATGAGAAATATGTACGCCTAATGCTGACTGTTTGGCCTACAGTAGGTGAATAAAGACTGATTTAGATGCGAAGGTTTAGTGACATACTATTATGGATGCATTGAAAATTGATAGTAACATTGTACATGCAGTGTTGATTGATATAGCGTTGTCTTCAATATTCTTCCAGATTATTTTTTTTACCCTGGTCTCTGCCATGGTCATTACATGTTGATCGCCATGAGTGTAACTGTACACATTTATTACACACATGGTAATTCAATTAGTTTATTTAACTATTCTTGACTGTTCATTATACCTGCAATTGCACTGATATGGCTACACTTGTATTTCTTGAGCTGACAAGATGAAATGTTTTGAGAGATCTGCCGGGTCTACTTTATTTACGACAGCTTTTCAAGAGGCAGGAACGAGCTAAAAAAAAAGGGGTTTACAGTAGCATTCGGTTTGACAGGAACTTGGCAGAGAACGCGACAGTGCTGCAGAGAGAGCCACTCACCATGAGCGGGTCAGAGAAGTCTGGCAGGGGACCAATCAACAGGCCGGCTAGGGAACATCCCAGGAGGGCCGCTGCACACCCGACGAGCACCGCCAGAGGATACCTCACTACCACCTGGGAGTAACTGTCAAGAAAATGCCACAGGAAAAGAGGATCTCAGTGACACTTATCTCTAATGGGCTTTGCATAGTTAAAGGACTGTACTGTGTGTCTCACTCGGTGGGTGTGCTAGGAAAGTCATGGTTCAAGTATTTTTCAGGTAAGTACAACATTTAACATTAAATTTCAAAACATTGGTCACCAGTACTCATATTTTGAGTTATGCAATGCTATTGTGAGCTTACGACCATGATGTATAGCTTATTGAAATACTATTTTGAGCTTAGAACCATGTTGTATAGCTAACTTAAAGACTAAAAATATATTTTTGTCCTAATTACTGCCATGCACTGTGCACATTAAGGATGCAATGGAAATTGTAGGTCATTTTGCTGTTACACAATCATCTTGTTGTCGAGGATACTGACTTTCTAGGGATCCAGTAGAGTCCGTCATCCCTGAAATAGACAAATAATTCTGCGTCATTGACCTTTTTATAATTTTTGCATGATAATTATGCTTGTGTACAGCATACGGGAATACAGACCTGACTGTGACCACATGATGCTGTTTGGACTTCTGGGTGCCATCGCCGTCATGGGAACCGTGCAGCCAGTGGCAGCGGACAGCGTTGTGACAGGAAGGAACATGGGAGGGGCTGCAGCTGCGACCCGTCTTGACAGCGCTTGTCGAGCAGTCGGTGTGAGGAGGACCCACAGTGATTGGATGCGACTCCAGACAGGCTTTGCCTTTGATTGGCTTGTGATGGCCACAACAGTGACATTGTCGGTGCTGCTGTGAATGGTAGGTGCATCCCTGGGAGACTTGGTGGTAGAGCTGGGAGGAGGTAGAGGAGGAGGGTCTGGGGAGGCTGCAGCTGTCAGACTGGTCCCCTTCGGTTTGGATCCGAGTGGCCTGGGCCTCCGGGCACACACTGTCAGGAGGACACAGTGACACCTCCGGTATCTCACTGTGAAAAGACAGAGGGGGGGGAAGTGTATTTATTTATAACCCCTACGGTTGCAGTGTTTGTCATTGTCAAATGTACACCAGAATTTTCGATAATCAATGTTTCAGCTCAGCGGCTTCCCCGGCTGCAACAATTTTTTACTAAGCCTTGAGTAGGTAAACCTAATGAATCGTGTAAGGGGTGACTTCCAATGTTGCGTTGTTGCTTGAAACCCAATTTGGCAAACCAAATTAATTAGGTAAGGAATGACATCTAAAGTATTGTTTCATTGCTCGAAGGCCCAATTAGTCCAAGAGATGCTCCATCTGCCCTGTCTGTGTTTCAACATCCAAAAGAGAGTCCTGTTGATGGAGACTGCAGTGGATCTGATGAAGAATGACTCCTGTTTATGGAAGAAGTACATTGCACAGATGTTATGGGTTAAGTTATGTGCTTTTCTTCCTCGTGTTTTCTCTAAAGAACAGGACATAAACTATACACAATGAAACTCTGCTGACTATCAGCGAGAGAGAGCTGACCACGTTAACCACTATTAGTAATTGCGTTAGGCCTAATGACAAGTAACGTTAATAAATTGGAATCCTTATTTACTGAACTGTAAGTAATATTGAATTCCCGTTATTACAATACTCTATAGCAGGGGTATTCAACTCTGAACCTACGAGGTTTTCTGTTCTACCTGATAATTAATTGCACCCACCTCATGTCCCAGGTCTAATTAGAGGGGAACAATGGAAAAATGCAGTGGAACTGACTTCGGGGTCCAGAGTTGAGTTTGCGGGCTCTATAGTGTGACTGAATTAAACAAGGCAACAGTAAACATGTCATCCCCCAACGAATGATGCAACGTCCCCCATTGGGCCAATTGAGATATCGCATGTGACTAATACATTTCAGTTCATTACTACAGCTCCCGTCTTGGGCCAATCAGTGTAATTTAACAAAAAATGCCAGATCTCGATGGCAAGACTCATCCATCATTCACCCAAGTTTAGTCAAAATTGGCCCAGTGCTGTCTGAGATAATGCGTGTGACAAACGGAAACATATCCACAGTCCCCTCCCCGATTTCATTGTGGGGGACAACCAGACATTTATGCACAGTCTAATTTCAATCTGACTCCAGTTAAAGGGTCAAATGACGTTATGGGTTGTTTTCCCAGACCTGGTCGTCTGGGTGGACTGAGACGCCACTTCTTTGATCCCCATCACCTCATCGCCAAGGCGACGGGGTAAGTAAACAGAGAGCAGTACTTGAGGGCTGTATTTGCATTTCCAACCACCGGGGGAGAGATAGGTGGGCAGCAAATTCATCACAACTCGACTGTGTGCCATTGGGCATTTCAAAATGTAGCTGTATTAATAATAATAAAAAAGTGTCTAAAGATGTATCGGTCTCTTGAAAGAGTGGAGTCAATTTCTCAAACCTTCGTAGTGGTTCCACTCAAATCTCCCCGTCAAGATGACCATTTTTGGCAGGGGGAAAAAAACATGTTGCTGTTGGGTGGCTGATGCGTCACCAGCTTGCTTCTGAACTTACTCAGGTGAAAGCACTATTTATTTGCTGTCCAATTAGAAGTTGCCATGTACCCCTCAGCTGACACATCACAAGCTGCGCAGAGCACTGACGGCAGCATGATGGGTGCTTCTGTGCTAGCAGCAGGTGCTGCCCACTGCACTCCTTAGGACTGTGTTACTGCAGTGGTAAACTCTGGTATTCACTGCTTCTCATTGACCACTTTTAATGGAGCTAGGTCATGCTTGCAAAGCTAGGCAATTAGTGGATCCAGTTCATTATCGAACAGAGCAGTTACAAAAATACCTCCAGCTGGGCGTTACGAGCCCCCTGCATGCAAGCTACGTAATCAAACAACAATCGCCTGAGATATTGCCAATCTCTCAAATATGATTTGACATGGGAAACGTTCTATCAAAGGTTGATATGACATTGTATTTCAGTCTAAACAGGGTGTTACTATGCTGATACTCTGCTACATTGCATTCGTGTCATACTGTCGGCCAGCACCACCCTCAGTGGAACAGCGCTGTGCATTTTGCTAAACGCTGATATTACTTCGTATTTAGGTCTAAAGGTGCTTTCATGTTTGGCACCCCGTACTACTACGGGTGGCCTGTTTAATGATTTTATGGAGATGGAATTAGCAAGCACGTTGTTCATGAGGGAACCATCTCAGTGTTTGTCCTTTGTTTGAACCGACACGATGTACCAGGGGGGGTTGTGTTCAGTAGTAGCGTACACCATAGCAAAACGTTCATGATCTCCCGCCATGTTATCTTAAGGTGTGTATGATGTGGAGTAACATGCAGAAATACATTGGTGTCCGAAGTGGGATTCTCTGCTTACTAGGTTTCACATCATTTAACCACTCTCTTGGTTTCACATCATTTAACCACTCTCTTGGTTTCACATCATTTAACCACTCTCTTGGTTTCACATCATTTAACCACTCTCGTGGTTTCACATCATTTAACCACTCTCGTGGTTTCACATCATTTAACCACTCTCGTGGTTTCACATAATTGTACTGTGCAGCCGTCTTCATCGACCTTGCCAAGGCTTTCGACTCTGTCAATCACCATATTCTTATCGGCAGACTCAGTAGCCTTGGTTTTTCCAATGACTGCCTTGCCTGGTTCACCAACTACTTTGCAGACAGAGTTCAGTGTGTCAAATCGGAGGGCGTGTTGTCCGGTCCTCTGGCAGTCTATGGGGGTGCCACAGGGTTCAATTCTCTGGCCGACTCTTTTCTCTGTATATATCAATGATGTTGCTCTTGCTGCGGGCGATTCCCTGATCCACCTCTACGCAGACGACACCATTCTGTATACTTCCGGCCCTTCCTTGGACACTGTGCTATCTAACCTCCAAACGAGCTTCAATGCCATTCAACACTCCTTCCGTGGCCTTCAACTGCTCTTAAACGCTAGTAAAACCAAATGCATGCTTTTCAACCGTTCGCTGCCTGTATCCGCACGCCCGACTAGCATCACCACCCTGGATGGTTCCGACCTAGAATATGTGGACATCTATAAGTACCTAGGTGTCTGGCTAGACTGTAAACTCTCCTTCCAGACTCATATCAAACATCTCCAATCTAAAATCAAATCTAGAGTCGGCTTTCTATTCCGCAACAAAGCCTCCTTCACTCACGCCGCCAAACTTACCCTAGTAAAACTGACTATCCCACCGATCCTCGACTTCGGCGATGTCATCTACAAAATAGCTTCCAATACTCTACTCAGCCAACTGGATGCAGTTTATCACAGTGTCATCCGTTTTGTTACTAAAGCACCTTATACCACCCACCACTGCGACCTGTATGCTCTAGTCGGCTGGCCCTCACTACATATTCACCGCCAGACACACTGGCTCCAGGTCATCTACAAGTCCATGCTAGGTAAAGCTCTGCCTTATGTCAGTTCACTGGTCACGATGGCAACACCCACCCGTAGCACGCGCTCCAGCAGGTGTATCTCACTGATCATCCCTAAAGCCAACACCTCATTTGGCCGCCTTTCGTTCCAGTTCTCTGCTGCCTGTGACTGGAACGAATTGCAAAAATCGCAAATGTAACCACTCTCTTGGTTTCACATCATTTAACCACTCTCTTGGTTTTACATCATTTAACCACTCTCTTGGTTTCACAGCATTTAACCACTCTCTTGGTTTCACATCATTTAACCACTCTCTTGGTTTCACAGCATTTAACCACTCTCTTGGTTTCACAGCATTTAACCACTCTCGGTTTCACATAATTTAACTACTCTTGGTTTTACATAATTGAACCACTCTCTTGGTTTTATATCATTCAACCACTCTCTTGGTTTCACATCATTTAACCACTCGCCTAATTATTATGATGCATTTGGTACTTCTCATGCAGAATTGAATATTGATTGTTGTGGTTGGTTTTTGTTGGCTAATGAGTAAGCATGCATCTGATGCATCATGGGGAAGTTTGACAAGGGTACCTGAGTGTCAGTGGTTGCATATCATCAGGGAGAGTGGGATATGCAAAAAAAAAAACATCTACAATTCACAAGTGTTTTAATACACACTTGTACATGTATCAAATCGGACAAAATGTATTTTATTTTTTATCATTAGTCAAGACCAATATGTAACAGCTCTATGCATTTGCAAAAAAAAAACAGGTTTGGAAAGGCACTGCATAGAGTTGTGCAAGAGATGCTACAGTGGCAACAGGATCTTTCAACTATTACTTCCAGCTTTGCCACTCCCTCCTCCAGTGTCAATAACAGGAGTCTGGCTTATCGTTATGAAAAGGACAGAAAAGTATTTGTATGTGCCTTTTCTGACCAATATACTGAACAAAAATATAAACGCAACAATTTTTATGATTTTACTGAGTCACAGTTTCATATAAGAAAATCAGTCAATTTAAATAAATTCATTAGGGCCTAATCTATGGATTTCACATGACTGGGCAGGGGCACAGCCATGGGTGGGCCTGGGAGGACATAGGCCCACCCACTTCGGCGCAAGGCCCACCCATTGGGGATCAAGGCCCAGCCAAACACAATTAGTTTTTCACCACAAACAGGCTTTATTACAGACAGAAATACTCCTCAGTTTCATCAGCTATCCCGATGGCTAGTCTTAGATAATCCCGCAGGTGAAGAAGACAGATGTGGAGTTCCAAGGCTGACGTGGTTACACGTGGTCTGCAGTTGTGAAGCCAGTTGTACATACTGCCAAATTCTCTAAAACGGCGTTGGAGGCGGCTTATGGTAGAGAAATTAACATTCAATTCTCTGGCAACTGCTCTGATGGACATGCCTGAAGTCATCATGCGAATTGCATGCTCCCTCAAAACTTGAGACATCTGTGGCATTGTGTTGTGTGACAAAACTGCACATTTTAGAGTGGCATTTTATTGTCCCCAGCATAAGGTGCACCTGTGTAATGATCATGCTGTTTAATCAGCTTCTTGATATGCCACACCTGTCAGGTGGATGGATTATCTTGGCAAAGAAGAAATGCTCACTAACAGGGATGTAAACAAATCTGTACACAAAATTTGAGAGAAATAAGCTTTTTGTGCTTTAATGGAACATTTCTGGGATATTTTTTTTCAGCTTATGAAACATGGGACCAACACTTTATATACTGCGTTTCTATTTCTGTTCATTGTAGTTTGTTTTTTTTGCATTATGAAACACAATTTTCCATATGGCAGACACATGGTCTATGATGCTCATCTTCCCATATGGCAGACACATGGTCTATGATGCTCATCTTCCCATATGGCAGACACATGGTCTATAATGCTCATCTTCCCATATGGCAGACACATGGTCTATAATGCTCATCTTCCCATATGGCAGACACATGGTCTATAATGCTCATCTTTCCATACGTCTTCTATAGTCCATTGGCACCAAGTTTTTTTTGTGTGTGCGGCTGCTCAGCCATGGAAACCCATTTCATGAAGCTCTAGATGAACAGTTATTGTGCTGACGTTGCTTCTAGAGGCAGTTTGGAACTCAGTAGTGAGTGTTGCAACCGAGAACAGATGATTTTTCAGCACTCTGCGGTCCTGTTCTGTGAACTTGTGTGGCTTACCACTTTGCGGCTGAGCCGTTGTTGCTCCTAGACGTTTCCACTTCACAATAACAGCACTTACAGTTGAACGGGGGAAGCAGGGCAGAAATTTGATGAACTGACTTTTTGGAAAGGTGGCATCTTGTGACGGTACCATGTTGAAAGTCACTGAGCTCTTCAGTAAGGCCATTCTACTGCCATTGTTTGTCTATGGAGATTACATGGCTGTGTGCTCGATTGAATACACCTGTCAGCAACGGGTGTGGCTGAAATAGCCGAATCCACTAATTTGAGGGGAGTTTCCACATACTTTTGTATATATAGTGTATGTCCAATGTTGATGGCTAAACTAAAGCAGGGGCAATGTAGTGACTATTATTTATCTATCAAAAAACTGGCACGGTGGAGTTTTGCCCAGTGGATTTGTGGTTTCCCCTGGGCCGACCCTACAGTAGGCTATTGTGTCAGCAATGTCGTATGCATATCTGCATTATGCTGACTTGGGAGAGCACAGAGTGAGTGTGTAGCTGAGGAATACCAGATATCTCTGGATCCCGGGAGATTGCCTATTGAAGTGAATGTTAATTGTGGATTGGGTGAATTGACTGCCATACTCAACCTGTTATTGGACTATAACATTTCAATTAAACATACTCTGGGGAGAGATTGGCTGCTATTGTACAGCATTTGAGAACACATTTTACAAATACAAATCAATGTATCTCTCACCCACCAAAAAAAAACAGTAAATGAAAGATGGACTTCTTCCTGTTTAGTCTGCTCTTGATTTACAATTCATGTAAGCAGTGGCACATTTGTACATTATAATAAATACAATATTGAAGAATAGGACTCTTGAGAAATCCATAAAATGTATTGCCGTGGTCATCAAGTGCTTACAAATACAAAGAACATCGATATTCATTGATAGACAGATTGATATAGCCTACACTGACATAACGGCAATAATGGCTGGACAAAACACCAATACAAATGTATATTTAATGATGCAGAGGAATAATTTAACAGCCGAAAAGACAAACACCGTTCTTTTTCTTTGAGGTGAACAGAAAACGAAAGGCTACGTACCTTTGAAATTTCTCCCTTGCAGGTCTTTCAGTTCTTGGCGAATCCATGACTATAGCGTCTGCGCGCTCATCGGTGATAGAGCAGGTATCCATTCTATCAGTTACTTTTCTCCTGTCGGAAATTTCCAAATGGGAAATTGAGGAATTCAGGCTCGTGTTTACTACTTGGAATAGTAAGATCGGTTCTATTGTACAACGGCAAAAGGGATGGATGGATGTTTAAGTAACCTATCTGCTAAAGCCTGGTTTGCTATTGGTCGACGTGTTGTGATGAGCTCTTCTGCTGTTGAGGAGAAGTTTAGATGACCGTGAATAGCACGGGCGCTGTTCAATTGAGGGTGGTGCTGGCCTGTACAGTATGACACGGATACAATGTATCGGCGATATTGCCTGCATTGTTTTGATTCGTGCGTAGCCCGCTATTCAAAACAATATGTCTTACATTTTTCTCCACTTCTTAAATCTATTATTTACCTTTATATAGAAAGCTGGCAGAATCTGTAAGTCTGAATAATTTATTGTGAATAATACAGTATCAAATCAAATTTTATTGGTAACATCCACATATTTAGCAGATGTTATTGCTGGTGTAGCGAAATGTTTGTATTGTCACATAGTTGCCCGTTATATAGGCTAGTTATCGTTTTAGATTAGATTGGCCGAAGCAATCGTTATATTACACAGTTTTGGTTTAAATACAATACAGAAGACTAAATAAGCTACACCTATTTTTTGTATTTATTATTGTGGCCCCAGAGGGTTAGATTTGGGAAATACTCTTAGTTTTGCTTCCAAATAGAATTACAGTACTCCATGAATTAAAGTTTAGCTCCAGCTCATATTTTAGAGCCGTTACCTAATTTACCGTCACTGTAGGCATCAGGTGACGACGCTCTTCTGCTGATTAACACTCTGCTGTTCTTTTAATGCAGACAGAAAATGCACCTGGGACCCGAGAGGGAGCGAGTCTGCTCCTCCTTCGGTTACTCTTCATAAAGACATCATGCGGGCTCCTCTGGTGAATGATCAGTGGCACGCCAGCTGGTTTGTGTCTACATATGAATCATAATGCAGGCACCTCGTCGTCATCACTGATCCCATTAGTATTGGCTGGAGGAAAGAACAATGGTGTGTTTTTTTTCTTGTTTTACACTCAGAGGCAACCATTGGAAAAATTGGTTGAAAATACCAACGTATTCTGCCACAGGGACACAGTCTGAAATCATCCTTTATCCAACAACTTGCCTATGTGTCAAAACATGTGATTTAGATGATCCAAGCAAGCAGTTCCTTTTCTAGAGAAACCATTACTTTTTTTTGTTAGCTAGCAATTTTAGTTTTGACTATAACATTTTAAATATGCCTATAGAGTAGCATATTATGTCAAGAGCCCATTGATGTATCTCACATTTAGATGTATGTGTTCCAAACAGTCCTTTTTTCTTTCAAGAAACAATCAATTAACTCCAAAGAAATTCTGAGGTTATTGACTTAATAACATTTGAAACATGGCATTTCGCTCTTAAGATAAATCTATGCAAGTTCGAGTAGTCTATATGACAAGATACTTAAGTAGGCCTTACAGATGCACAGTACTCAGAATGAGCTTCAATCTGCCCATTGCCATTGGATTTTCACATGACAGATTTAACACTGGGTTTAGCATCTATATTGTACTGTATCTACTGTACATTCAGTCTGTAAATAAGCTGTGAGGGTTGATCATGAAGCGTTGAGGCTAATGCCGCTACAGCCTCAGCCCGCCTATAGCTTTGTCTACTCTGTATTAAGGTTGGACCTGAAACGACACCCATGGTAATTTCCTGTGGCAGATTTCTTCTCAGTGAGTAGCGATGCGAGCGAAAATGGTTTATTTATGTCCTGGATACAGCTCAAGACGGAGCGGAAAGATTTCCCTAATAAGGGATACAAGAGGTTCCCAAAGGCAAGATGTTGCTTATGAACACGAGATAGGAAGATAAAGCGCCAGGAGTATTATTAAAAGGCATGCTATGAGAATTGTGACGATTGTTCCCAAATGAGCAACAAGATATATTTTATATTTCAGTAAGGGAAGTGTGAACTGTGAACAATATTTCACAATGAATCATCACATCTGACCTTCAGTCTAGGATAGAGAGTAATGGTTAATAATTCAACTGTTCCATTTTTAATACCATTAGACATATAGTTAGTTAAAGTAATTGCATGCAGAACTGCAGGGATTTCATCCAAGTATAGTTCCAGTTCATTTTACCTGGCACTGACAGTTGGCTAGCTATTATTCCTCTGCCCTTGTATCCATAAGAAGATAATGCCATTTTGCTGATGAATTTTGTGCATGGTGCCATCTAAAAAACAGACTAGGAAGGTGTGTTGCTATGGTTACTCCATCCATCTGCATGAGGATGTTTACCTATCTTATCTCACAATGAAATAACATGTTGATTTTTATATGTGTAAAAAAACAAAATCTCATTTGACCTTTTTTTTTTTTAGTTTAGACTGACAATCATCAAACTGTTATGTTCAATGTAAATGTACTAGTCACTAACAAAGGTATTTTCAGTCTAGACCAGAGGTATTCAAATCCTACCCTGGAGCTCTGAAGTACTGCTGGTTTTCTCTTCTACCTGATCATTAATTGCACCCACCTGGTTTCCTAGTTCTAAATCAGTCTCTGATTACAGGGGAATCACCCACCTGGTGTCCCAGTTGTAAATCAGTCTCTGATTACAGGGGAATCACCCACCTGGTGTCCCAGTTGTAAATCAGTCTCTGATTACAGGGGAATCACCCACCTGGTGTCCCATTTCTAAATCATTCTCTGATTCCAGGGGAATCACCCACCTGGTCTCCCAGTTGTAAATCAGTCCCCTGAATTGCAGGGAAAGAATGTACAAAAAGCAATGGAACTGACTTCAAGGTCCAGATTAGAATTTGAAGGGTCTAGACTCTCCTAATCTCTTTTCCAAATTAATTAATTTAATAACATGCCAAGTGAATCCCACCTGTATGAGATATATTACACTTAGACTACTAGTCACTACTGGGTATGCTACTAATAGACTACTAGTCACTATACTGGGTATGCTACTGATAGACTACTAGTCACTATACTGGGTATGCTACTGATAGACTACTAGTCACTATACTGGGTTGGTCTACTGACAGACTACTAGTCACTATACTGGGTAGGACTACTGATAGACTACTAGTCACTATACTGGGTAGGCCTACTGATAGACTACTAGTCACTACTGGTAAAATTAAACCATGCAACTGTCTTTTCCTACTAGCCCTGACTTTACTAATAACTACATTGTTGAGGGAAAATAAACTTGCTACGATTGTGATATGTTATTGTCTCACCTAGCTATCTTAAAGAGGGATGCAGTACTGTAAGTCACTTTGAATATGAGTGTCTCTAAACAAGAGTGTCTCTGGATAACAGTGTCTCTAAACAAGAGTGTCTCTGGATAACAGTGTCTCTAAACAAGAGTTTCTCTGGATAACAGTGTCTCTGGATAACAGTGTCTCTGAACAAGAGTTTCTCTGGATATCAGTGTCTCTGGATATCAGTGTCTCTGGATATCAGTGTCTCTGGATAACAGTGTCTCTGGATAACAGTGTCTCTGGATAACAGTGTCTCTAAACAAGAGTGTCTCTGGATAGCAGTGTCTCTAAACAAGAGTGTCTCTGGATAAGAGTGTCTCTGGATAAGAGTGTCTCTGGATAAGAGTGTCTCTGGATAAGAGTGTCTCTGGATAAGAGTGTCTCTGGATAACAGTGTCTCTGGATAACAGTGTCTCTGGATAACAGTGTCTGCTATATGCACGTGTGTGTGAGAGGAAAGTCTACAGAGTGACAAAGTTGTAAATGTTTAGGAAGAATATGAACTTGAATATTCTGTAAAAAAAAATTTTTTATCTCCTGTAATTCTTGAATTAGGTTTATGCATCTTGGCTGTATCACATCCGGCCGTGATTGGGAGTCCCATAGGGGGCACAATTCCCCCAGCGTCGTCTGGGTTTGGCATGTAGGCCGTCATTGTAAATAAGAGTTGGATCTTAACTGACTTGCCTAGTTAAACAAAGGTAAAAAAATATATATGTATAAAAACACTTTCAAATTATTTATTTTTTTAACTAGGCAAGTCAGTTAAGAACAAATTCTTATTTTCAATGACGGCCTAGGAACAGTGGGTTAACTGCCTGTTCAGGGGCAGAACGACAGATTTGCACCTTGTCAGCTCTGGGATTTGAACTTGCAACCTTTCAGTTACTAGTCCAATGCTCTAACCACTAGGCTACCCTGCCGCCCCATTTAACCAGGGATGAACAACTTTGATGAGGGTGTGGGCCCCCACCAATTATGATTGTTTTGCCATTGAGCAGAGAGAAATGTTTGCAGTTTTTAATGTGATATCTGAGGGACCACCAGCCGGTAATTAGATCATGATAAATGAATTTAGCAATAAAAAATAAAAATTTGCTGACATGGCTAATTGACTGACTATCAGTGACTTACACAACATGATAAAAACTGCTGATGCACAACCAAATATCGAAATTGCACCTTGTGTATTCTACTATTATCATTTGCAACAGTAAATTGAGACCCGATTGAGTTCAATTTGTTTTTGGTGGAAATTGATCTGAGGGTGTTATGCTACCCGCAGGCCAACAGTTGCCCATCCCTGATTTAAACCATTTTACTTGTGAAAACACTGCATCAGCTAACTCAGGGCGCTGATTTTACGGGAAGACACGCTTCTTTCTGGTGGGCGTGCCTCAAGAGGTAAAAACAATGAGCTCAACCTTGCTTTCTCTCTGACCACGACCACAAAGTAGATCTATCATCCGATTGAATTGACAGCTTTTGGTGTGTTTTCCTACAACCGTTGAAAGACCTGTCCACAATGCGCAGCCCTCTTTGCGCGGCACTTTTATATATTCTGGTCTTTTCTTTAACATTTTTTATGAACAGTTGGCACTTCAGAGTTCATAGACTTAAATTTACCAATGGAACTCTTGAGGATGATTTTGTTATGGAGTGTAACGGATGTGAAATAGCTAGCTAGGTTAGCGGTGGTGCGTGCTAAATAGCGTTTCAATCGGTGACGTCACTTGCTCTGAGACCTTGAAGTAGTGGTTCCCCTTTGCTCTGCAAGGGCCGCGGCTTTTGTGGAGCGATGGGTAACGATGCTTCGTGGGTGACTGTTGTTGATGTGTGCAGAGGGTCCCTGATTCGCGCCCGGGTATGGGCGAGGGGACGGTTTAAAGTTATACTGTTACATGAGCATAACGCATTAGTTCATGAACTCAACAAAAGACTCAAGGAAATCCTCCCTTTCCTCATCTATTCTGGGGCAGAGAGGTTGTTGGATGAATCAATCATTTGAAAGTAATAATTTGGATATTAGTTTCGAGAAGGAGAGTGAAGTTTCCATTGAATCTATTAGAACGAATAAGGATCATATTGTCTGTGATCAGCTTGCTGATATGAAAGCTGTGAATATCCTTGGTTCGGGTTATACCAAAATAGTGCTCAAATTTGTGCTATCAGAGGGACATTCTGTTGCTTTGAAGACTGTACGACAAAGGAACTGACATGGGGAGATGTCTCGCAGATTTTAAAGACCCCTCGGGCTGTCACAAGCTCCTGTCTTTCAAACTGAAAAAAAAAATAGTTTTGCTGCAGAAACTGCAACATCCAAACATCATCAAGGTACGTGAAAAGAGTATTAATTGAATAAATGTATAAATGGCCTAAGGAATAGAATATAACTTTATTGATATCGAAAAATCAAGGTGTCAGAGGCTTACACAAACACACAACATAGCCCCGCCTTTAAAAAAAACATGACCTACAGTGTTAGAAACCTCAAGCCCATCAGTGTGACTTAGTTGCCTATTTAAGGAGCTATCCCCTTCTCTATGTCTATTATGCTCTGCTGCATGTGTAAAATGGATGAAAAGCCTCGATCTGCAGGACCTTCCTAATGTATTTCCTCTTGAACCTCTCCTGACCTTGGCTCTCAGTTCTGCATCAGCAGCTGGAGGAGATACAGTGTCCCTCTGTTGGCTACTCTGCCCATTGCTCTAAAAATCCACCAAGTCTATTTAATCAATCCATTACAGTCTAATTTGCAATGTGAATGTAAGCAGTCATAACTGTAGTTGTAGGCTACTGTGATGACTACCTTAATGAACACACTTGGCTCCCGAGTGGTGCAACGGTATAAAGTACTGCATCTCAGTGCTTGAGGTGTCACTGCAGACACCCTGGTTCAAATCCAGGTTGTATCACAACAAGCCGTGATTGTGAGTCCCATAGAGCGGCGCACAATTGGCCCAGTGTCGTTTGGGTTAGGCCGGTGTAGGCCTTCATTGTAAATAAGAATTTGTTCTTAACTGACTTGCCTAGTTAAATAAAGGTTAAATAAATAAAATAAAACTGTTATTAACTGTAACAGACCAAAGTAATAGAGCACATTTTGCTGGTTTGTCCTGGGAACGTGTTGAAACAGTTATGCTGCTTTCTCATAATTCTCTCCTGATAGTGCAGTATAACCTATTTCCCCATGTAGCTCTGAGGCCACTGTGAGGACAGTAAAAGGGCAGGTGGTATCACAGCCATCTTGGAGCAGGGCATCCCACTGCAGATGATCCAGCTACTACAGCGCCCCTGGGAGGAACGCTTTCGAGTACGAAGAACACTAGGCACTACTCTCTCTTCCTCTCACTCTCTCTTCTCTCTCGCGCTCCCTCTCAATTCAAAGGGCTTCATTGGCATGGGAAAATACAGTTGAAGTCAGAAGTTTACATACAGTCGTGGCCAAAAGTTTTGAGAATGACACAAATATTACTTTCCACAAAGTTTTCTGCTTCTGTGTCTTTAGATATTTTTGTCAGATGTTACTATGGAATACTGAAGTATAATTACAAGCATTTCATAAGTGCCAAAGGCCTTTATTGACAATTACATGAAGTTGATGCAAAGAGTCAATATTTGCCGTGTTGACCCTTCTTTTTCAAGACCTCTGCAATCCACCCTGGCATGCTGTCAATTCACTTCTGGGCCACATCCTGACTGATGTCAGCCCATTCTTGCATAATCAATGCTTGGAGTTTGTCAGAATTTGTGGGTTTTTGTTTGTCCACCTGCCTCTTGAGGATTGACCACAAGTTCTCAATGGGATTAAGGTCTGGGGAGTTTCCTTGCCATGGACCCAAAATATTGATGTTTTGTTCCCCTGAGCCACTTAGTTATCACTTTTGCCTTATGGAAAGGTGCCCTATCATGCTGGAAAAGGCAGTGTTTGTCACCAAACTGTTCCTGGATGGTTGGGAGAAGTTGCTCTCGGAGGATGTGTTGGTACCATTCTTTATTCATGGCTGTGTTCTTAGGCAAAATTGGGAGTGAGCCCACTCCCTTGGCTGAGAAGCAACCCCACACATGAATGGTCTCAGGATGCTTTACTGTTGGCATGACACAGGACTGATGGTAGCGCTCACCTTGTCTTCTCCGGACAAGCTTTTTTCCGGACGCCCCAAACAATCGGAAAGGGGATTCATCAGAGAAAATGACTTTACCCCAGTCCTCAGCAGTCCAATCCCTGTACCTTTTTCAGAATATCAGTCTGTCCCTGATGTTTTTCCTGGAGAGAAGTGGCTTCTTTGCTGCCCTTCTTGACACCAGGCCATCCTCCAAAAGTATTCACCTCATTGTGCGTGCAGATGCACTGACACCTGCCTGCAGCCATTCCTGAGCAAGCTCTGTGCTGGTGGTGCCCCGATCCCACAGCTGAATCAACTTTAGGAGACGGTCCTGGTGCTTGCTGGACTTTCTTGGGCGCCCTGAAGCCTTCTTCACAACAATTGAACCACTATCCTTGAAGTCCTTGATGATCCGATAAATGGTTGAATTAGGTGCAATCTTACTGGCAGCAATATCCTTGCCTGTGACGCCCTTTTTGTGCAAAGCAATGATGTCTGCACTTGTTTCATTGCAGGTAACCATGGTCGACAGAGGAAGAACAATGATTCCAAGCACCACCCTCCTTTTGAAGTTTCCAGTCTGTTATTCGAACTCAATCAGTATGACAGAGTGATCTCCAGCCTTGTCCTCGTCAACACTCACACCCGTGTTAATGAGAGAATCACTGACATGATGTCAGCTGTTCCTTTTGTGGCAAGGCTGAAATGCAGTGGAAATGTTTATTTGGGATTCAGTTCACTTGCATAGCAAAGAGGGACTTTGCAATCAATTGCAATTCATCTGATCACTCTTCATAACATTCTTGAGTAAATGCATATTGCCTTCATACAAACTGAGTCAGCAGACTTTGTGAAAATGTATATTTGTGTAATTCTGAAAACATTTGGCCACGACTGTACACCATAGCCAAATACATTTAAACTCAGTTTTTCACAATTCCTGACATTTAATCCAAGTAAAAATTCCCAGTCTTAGGTCAGTTAGGATCACCACTTTATTTTAAGAATGTGAAATGTCAGAATAATATTAGAGAATGATTTATTTAAGCTTTTATTTTTTTCATCACATTCCCAGTGGGTCAGAAGTTTACATTCACTCAATTAGAATTTGGTAGTATTGCCTTTAAATTGTTTAACTTTGGTCAAACGTTTTGGGTAGCATTCCACAAGCTTCCCACAATAAGTTGAGTGAATTGTGGCCCATTCCTCCTGACAGAGCTGGTGTAACTGAGTCAGGTTTGTAGGCCTCCTTTGCTCGCACACGCTTTTTCAATTCTGCCCACAAATTTTCTATGGGATTGAGGTCCGGGCTTTGTGATGGCCATTCCAATACCTTGACTTTGTTGTCCTTAAGCCGTTTTGCCACAACTTTGGAAGTATGCTTGGGGTCATTGTCCATTTGGAAGACCCATTTGTGGTCAAGCTTTAACTTCCTGACTGATGTGTTGAGATGTGCTTCACGGTTGGGACGGTGTTCTTCAGCTTGCAAGCATCCCCCTTTTTCCTCCAAACATAACTGTGGTCATTATGGCCAAACAGTTCTATTTTTGTTTCATCAGACCAGAGGACCTTTCTCCAAAAAGTACGGTGTTTGTTGCAAACCGTAGTCTGGCTTTCTTGTGGCGGTTTTTGAGCAGCCCCTTCTTCCTTGCTGAGCGGCCTGTCAGGTTATGTCGATAAAGGACTAATTTTACTGTGGATATAGATACTTTTGTACCTGTTTCCTCCAGCATCTTCACAAGGTCCTTTGCTGTTGTTCTGGGATTGATTTGCACTTTTTGCACCAAAGTACGTTCATCTGTAGGAGACAGAACACCTCTCCTTCCTGAGCGGTATGACGGCTGCATGGTCCCATGGTGTTTATACTTGCGTACTATTGTTTGTACAGATGAACATGGTACCTTCAGGCATTTGGAAATTACTCCCAAGGATGAACCAGAATTGTGGAGGTCTACACATTTTTTTCTGGCGTCTTGGGCTGATTTCTTTTGATTTTCCATGATGTCAAGCAAAGAGGCAATGTGTTTGAAGGTAGGCCTTGAAATACATCCACAGGTACACCTCCAATTGACTCAAATTATGTCAATTAGCTTAAGCTTCTAAAGCCTTGACATCACTTTCTGGAATTTTCCAAGCTGTTTAAAGGCACAATCAACTTAGTGTATGTAAACTTCTGACCCACTGGAATTGTGATACAGTAATTTATAAGTGAAATCATCTCTCTAAACAATTGTTGGAAAAATGACTTGTGTCATGCACAAAGAAAATGTCCTAACCAACTTGCCAACTTGCACTCCACACTGCCCTTTCCCACCTGGACAAAATGAACACTTATGTGAGAATGATGTTCATTGACTACAGCTCAGTGTTCAACACCATAGTACCCTCAAAGCTCATTACTAAGCCAAGGATCCTGGGACTATACACATCCCTCTGCAACTGGATCCTAGACTTCCTGACTGAGGGTAGGTAGCAACACATCTGCCACGCTGATCCTCAACACAGGAGCTCCCCAGGGGAGCTCCCCAGGGGTGCGTGCTCAGTCCTCTCCTGTACTCCCTGTTCACCCACGACTGCATGGCCAGGCACGACTCCAACACCATGATTTAGTTTGCAGACAACACAACAGTGGTAGGCCTGATCACCGACAACGACGAGACAGCCTATAGGGAGGAGGTCAGAGACCTTGCCAGGTGGTGCCAGAATAACAACCTATCCCTCAACGTAACCGAGACTAAGCAGATGATTGTGGACAACAGGAAAATAAGGACCGAGCCCGCCCCCATTGTCATCGACAGGGCTGTAGTGGAGCAGGTTGAGAGCTTCAAGTTCCTTGGTGTCATCATCAACAACAAACTAGAATGGTCCAAAAACACCAAGACAGTCGTGAAGAGGGCATGACAAAGCCTATTCCCCCTCAGGAAATGATTTTTTTTGGCATGGGTCCTGAAATCCTCAAAAGGTTCTACAGTTGCAACATCGAGAGCATGGTTGCTGGTTACATCTCTGCCTGGCACGGCAATTGCTCGGCCTCTGACCACAAGGCACTACAGAGTGTAGTGCGTCCGGCCCAGTACATCACTGAGGCTAAGCTGCCTGCCGTCCAGGACCTCTACACCAGGCAGTGTCAGAGGAAGGCCCTAAAAATTGTCAAAGTCCCCAGCCACCCCAGTCATAGCCTGTTCTCTCTCTTTAACCATATCTACATGTACATACTACCTCAATCAGCCTGACTAACCGGTGTCTGTATGTAGCCTCGCTACTTTTATAGCCTCGCTACTGCATATAGCCTGTCGTTTTACTGTTGTTTTATTTATTTACCTCCCTGTTGTTCACCTAATACCTTTTTTGCACTATTGGTTAGATCCTGTAAGTAAGCATTTCACTGTAAGGTCAACATCTGTTGTTTTCGGCGCACGTGACAAATAAACATTGATTTGATTTTTATTCTGAAATTATTTGGAAAGGCACACACCTGTCTATATATAAGGTCCCACAGTTGATAGTGCAAAAACCAAGCCATGAGGTTGAAAGAATTAGAGCTCCGAGACAGTACCGAAAAATCTTTGCAGCATTGAAGGTCCCCAAGAACAGAGGCCTCCATCATTCTTAAATGGAAGACGTTTGGAACCACAAGAGTCTCCCTAGAGCTGGCCTCTTGGCCAAACTGAGCAGTCGGGGGAGAAGGGCCTTGGTCAGGGAGGTGACCAAGAACCCAATGGTCACTCTGACAGAACTCAAGAGTTCCTCTGGAGAGATGGGAGAACCTTATAGAAGGACAACCAGCTCTGCAGCACTCCACCAATCAGGCCTTTATGGTAGAATGGCCAGACAGAAGCCACTCCTCAGTAAAAGACACGACAGCCCGCTTAGAGTTTGACAAAAGGCACCTAAAGGACTCTGACCATGAGAAACTAGATCCTCTGTTCTGACCAAGTTTGAAATCTTTGGCCTGAATGCCAAGCGTCACATCTGGAGGAAACCTGGCACCATTCCTATGGTGAAGCATGGTGGTGGTGGCAGCATCATTCTGTGGGGATATTTTTCAGCAGCAGGGACTGGAAGACTAGTCAGGATCGAGGGAAATATGAACAGAGCAAGGTACAGTGAGATCCTTGATGAAGACCTACTCCAGAGTGCTCAGGACCTCAGAGTGGGCCGAAGGTTCACCTACCAACAAGACAACGACCGTAAGCACACAGCCAAGACAACGCAGGAGTGACTTCGGGTCAAGTCCCTGAATATCCATGAGTAGCCCAGCCAGAGGCCGGACTTGAACCCGATCGAGCATCTCTGGAGAGATATGAAAATAACTGTGCAGCAACACTCCCTGTCAAACCTGACAGAGCTTGAGAGGATCTGCAGAGAGGAATGGGAGAAACTCTCCAAACGTGTGGCAAGCTTGTAGTGTCATACCCAAGAAGACTTAAGGCCGTAATCACTGTCAAAGGTGCTTCAACAAAGTACTGAGTAAAGGGTTTGAATACTTATGTTAATGTGGTATTTACGTTTTTTTGTAATACATTTGCAAAGATTTCATAAAACCAGTTTTTGCTTTGTCATTATGGGGTAGTGTGTGTAGATTGTCAAGGGGTCGTAATACTTTCATAATGCACTGTACATTGTTGTAACGATGTGCAAATAATTTAAGTACAAAAGGAAAAATAAATATGGGTTGTATTTACGATGGTGTTTGTTCTTCACTGGTGGCCCTTTTCTTGAGACAACAGGTCACAAATCTTGCTGCTGTGATGGCACACTGTGGTATTTCACCCAATAGATGTGGGAGTTTATCAAAATGTGATACGTTTTATTATTCTTTGTGGGTCTGTGTAATCTGAGAGAAATACGTGTCTTGTCATACATTTGGCAGGTGGTTAGGAAGTGCAGCTCCGTTCCCAACTCATTTTGTGGGCAGTTTTTTTATTTTATTTTTATTTCACCTTTATTTAACCAGGTAGGCCAGTTGAGAACAAGTTCTCATTTGCAACTGCGACCTGGCCAAGATAAAGCATAGCAGTGTGAGCAGACAACACAGAGTTACACATGGAATAAACAATTAACAAGTCAATAACACAGTAGAAAACAAAGGGGGGAGTCTATATACAATGTGTGCAAAAGGCATGAGGAGGTAGGCGAATAATTACAATTTTGCAGATTAACACTGGAGTGATAAATGATCAGATGGTCATGTACAGGTAGAGATATTGGTGTGCAAAAGAGCAAGTAAATAAATAAAAACAGTATGGGGATGAGGTAGGTGAAAATGGGTGGGCTATTTACCAATAGACTATGTACAGCAGCAGCGATCGGTTAGCTGCTCAGATAGCTGATGTTTGAAGTTGGTGAGGGAGATAAAAGTCTCCAACTTCAGCGATTTTTGCAATTCGTTCCAGTCACAGGCAGCAGAGTACTGGAACGAAAGGCGGCCAAATGAGGTGTTGGCTTTAGGGATGATCAGTGAGATACACCTGCTGGAGCGCGTGCTACGGATGGGTGTTGCCATCGTGACCAGTGAACTGAGATAAGGCGGAGCTTTACCTAGCATGGACTTGTAGATGACCTGGAGCCAGTGGGTCTGGCGACGAATATGTAATGAGGGCCAGCCGACTAGAGCATACAGGTCGCAGTGGTGGGTGGTATAAGGTGCTTTAGTGACAAAACGGATGGCACTGTGATAGACTGCATCCAGTTTGCTGAGTAGAGTGTTGGAAGCCATTTTGTAGATGACATCGCCGAAGTCGAGGATCGGAAGGATAGTCAGTTTTACTAGGGTAAGCTTGGCGGCGTGAGTGAAGGAGGCTTTGTTGTGGAATAGAAAGCCGACTCTTGATTTGATTTTCGATTGGAGATGTTTGATATGAGTCTGGAAGGAGAGTTTGCAGTCTAGCCAGACACCTAGGTACTTATAGATGTCCACATATTCAAGGTCGGAACCATCCAGGGTGGTGATGCTAGTCGGGCATGCGGGTGCAGGCAGCGATCGGTTGAAAAGCATGCATTTGGTTTTACTAGCGTTTAAGAGCAGTTGGAGGCCATGGAAGGAGTGTTGTATGGCATTGAAGCTTGTTTGGAGGTTAGATAGCACAGTGTCCAATGACGGGCCAAAAGTATATAGAATGGTGTCGTCTGCGTAGAGGTGGATCAGGGAATCGCCCGCAGCAAGAGCAACGTCATTGATATATACAGAGAAAAGAGTCGGCCCGAGAATTGAACCCTGTGGCACCCCCATAGAGACTGCCAGAGGACCGGACAGCATGCCCTCCGATTTGACACACTGAACTCTGTCTGCAAAGTAATTGGTGAACCAGGCAAGGCAGTCATCCGAAAAACCGAGGCTACTGAGTCTGCCGATAAGAATATGGTGATTGACAGAGTCGAAAGCCTTGGCAAGGTCAATGAAGACGGCTGCACAGTACTGTCTTTTATCGATGGCGGTTATGATATCGTTTAGTACCTTGAGTGTTGCTGAGGTGCACCCGTGACCGGCTCGGAAACCAGATTGCACAGCGGAGAAGGTACGGTGGGATTTGAGATGGTCAGTGACCTGTTTGTTGACTTGGCTTTCGAAGACCTTAGATAGGCAGGGCAGGATGGATATAGGTCTGTAACAGTTTGGGTCCAGGGTGTCTCCCCCTTTGAAGAGGGGAAGTTACTTTTAAAGAATGACCAGGCATCCTCAACTGACGGGATGAGGTCAATGTCCTTCCAGGATACCCGGGCCAGGTCGATTAGAAAGGCCTGCTCACAGAAGTGTTTTAGGGAGCGTTTGACAGTGATGAGGGGTGGTCGTTTGACTGCGGCTCCGTAGCGGATACAGGCAATGAGGCAGTGATCGCTGAGATCCTGGTTGAAGACAGCGGAGGTGTATTTGGAGGGCCAGTTGGTCAGGATGACGTCTATGAGGGTGCCCTTGTTTACAGAGTTAGGGTTGTACCTGGTGGGTTCCTTGATGATTTGTGTGAGATTGAGGGCATCTAGCTTAGATTGTAGGACTGGCGGGGTGTTAAGCATATCCCAGTTTAGGTCACCTAACAGAACAAACTCTGAGGCTAGATGGGGGGCGATCAATTCACAAATGGTGTCCAGGGCACAGCTGGGGGCTGAGGGGGGTCGGTAGCAGGCGGCAACAGTGAGAGACTTATTTCTGGAGAGAGTAATTTTCAAAATTAGTAGTTCGAACTGTTTGGGTATGGACCTGGAAAGTATGACATTACTTTGCAGGCTATCTTTGCAGTAGACTGCAACTCCTCCCCCTTTAGCAGTTCTATCTTGACGGAAGATGTTATAGTTGGGTATGGAAATCTCTGAATTTTGGTGGCCTTCCTGAGCCAGGATTCAGACACAGCAAGGACATCAGGGTTAGCAGAGTGTGCTAGAGCAGTGAGTAAAACAAACTTAGGGAGGAGGCTTCTGATGTTGACATGCATGAAACCAAGGCTTTTTCGATCACAGAAGTCAACAAATGAGGGTGCCTGGGGACATGCAGGGCCTGGGTTTACCTCCACATCACCCACGGAACAGAGAAGGAGTAGTATGAGGGTGCGGCTAAAGGCTATCAAAACTGGTCGCCTAGAGCGTTGGGGACAGAGAATAAGAGGAGCAGGTTTCTGGGCATGGTAGAATATATTCAGGGCATAATGCGCAGACAGGGGTATGGTGGGGTGCGGGTACAGCGGGGGTAAGCCCAGGCACTGGGTGATGATGAGAGAGGTTGTGTCTCTGGACATGCTGGTTGTAATGGGTGAGGTCACCGCATGTGTGGGAGGTGGGACAAAGGAGTTATCAGGGGTATGAAGAGTAGAACTAGGGGCTCCATTGTGAACTAGAACAATGATAACTAACCTGAGCAACAGTATACAAGGCATATTGACATTTGAGAGAGACATACAGCGAGGCATACAGTAATCACAGGTGTTGAATTGGGAAAGCTAGCTTAAACAGTAGGTGAGACAACAGCTAATCAGCTAGCACAACAACAGCAGGTAAAATGGCGTTGACTAGGCAACGGGGCCGACAGATAAAACATAAACAAGCAGAATGGAGTACCGTGATTAATGGACAGTCCAGAGTGCATCAGCTATGTAGCCAAGAGATCAGTGTCCAGGGGGCAGCGGTGGATGGGGCAGGGAAGCTGGACTGGCGAGTGTTATCCAGGTTGAAAAAAAGTTAACAATGACTAAATAGCTTGTAGCTAGTTAGCTGGTTAGCTTCTGGAGGTTCTTGAGTGTGTTCTAAAAATTAAAAATAATAGCGATTCCGTATCACATTGGGTGAGGCAGGTTTCCGGAAAGGTATAAACAGATTAAAAATCAAGAAGAGATAGAAAGTAAATATGGGTCCGGTGAGTGTTTGGGACGCGGCGATTCAGACGGTTAGCAGGCCTGTGCTAACAAGCTAACAGTTCGTAGGCCCGGGCTAGACAAGCTAGCAGTTAGCAGGCCTGTGCTAACAAGCTAACAGTTCGTAGGCCTGGGCTAGACAAGCTAGCAGTTAGCAGGCCTGTGCTAACAAGCTAACAGTTCGTAGGCCCGGGCTAAACAAGGTAGCAGTTAGCGGACCGGGGCTAGACAAGCTAGCAGTTAGCAGGCCGAGTTTAGCAAGCAGGGAGATAGCGAGGGCTAGAGAGTTGGCCTTTAGGGGACGTCGCGATGGGGTGAGTCTGTTTATTCCTCTTCATGCGGTGACATCGATAGACCGGTCGTGGGCCCGGGTATTGTAGCCCAGGAGTATGCTACGGTGGTAGTACAGGTGCGCTGGCCGGGCTAGCTTCACGCTAAGTGGGTGGAAGCGCTAGCCAGGAGTAATCATCCGGGGTTGCGGTTTAGCTAGATAGCTAGTTGTGAAGATCCAGCTGAAATGTTCCGTTTGCGGTGGGAGTCCAGGGATGAATCCGGGGATGAAAAATAAATAGGTCCGTTATGCTCTGGTTAGAGTCGCGTTGTTCGAGCTGGCGAGAGCTTTCCGAGCTAAAGGTTAGCTTAGCTGATGACCGGTTAGCTGAAGACCGCTAGCATAGCTGGTGGTTAGCCGGCTAGCTTCAGTTGAGGGGTTCCGGTTCCGAAGTAAATATAAATACTTTAGGAAAAATAGCTACATTGGGTGAGGCGGGTTGCAGGAGAGTATTTGGAAGTATTTGGAAGCTTAGGTTTAGCAAAATGTTTTTGAAGAAAAATATGTAAAAAATGAAAAATAGACGATATATACAAGGGACACGACGAGACAGGGCGACTTACTGCTACGCCATCTTGGTTCATCTATGGTATGAACATAGTCTGTCTTCTCTTGAGAGCCAGGTCTGCCTTCAGCGGCCTTTCTCAATTGCAAGGCTATGCTCACGGAGTCTGTACATAGTCAGAGCTTTCCTTAATTTTGAGTCAGTCACAGTGGTCAGGTATTCTGCCACTGTGTACTCTCTGTTTAGGGTCAAATAGCATTCTAGTTGGCTCTGTTTTTTTGTGAATTCATTCCAATGTGTCAAGTATTATCTTGTTGTTTTCTCATGATTTGGTTGGGTCTAATTGTGTTGCTGTCCTGGGGTTCTGTTTGTGAACAGAGCCCCACGACCAGCTTTCTAAGATGAACCTGGAGAAGATCCCCTATCTGTAGGTGATGGGTTTGTTATGGAAGGTTTGGGAATTGCTTCCTTTTAGGTGGTTGTAGAATTTATCAGCTCTTTTCTGGATTTTGATCATTAGCATGTATCGGCCTTATTCTGCTCTGCATACATTATTTGGTGTTTTTCGTTGTACAAAGAGGATATATTTGTGTAATTCTGCATGCATAGTCTCAATTTGGTGTTTGTCCCATTTTGTGAATTCTTTGTTGGTGAGCTGACCCCAGACGTTCACAACCATAAAGGGCAATGGGTTCTATAACTGATTGAAGTATTTTTTTGACAGATCCTAATTGGTGTGTCGAATTTCAAATCAAATCTAATTTTATTTGTCACATACACATGGTTAGCAGATGTTAATGCGAGTGTAGCGAAATGCTTGTGCTTCTAGTTCCGACAATGCAGTAATAACCAACAAGTAATCTAACTAACAATTCCAAAACTACTGTCTTATACACAGTGTAAGGGGATAAAGAATATGTACATAAGGATATATGAATGAGTGATGGTACAGAGCAGCATAGGCAAGATACAGTAGATGGTATGTAAACAAAGTGGCATAGTTAAAGTGGCTAGTGATACATGTATTACATAAGGATGCAGTCGTACAGTATATACGTATGCATATGAGATGAATAATGTAGGGTAAGTAACATTATATAAGGTAGCATTGTTTAAAGTGGCTAGTGATATATTTACATAATTTCCCATCAATTCCCATTATTAAAGTGGCTGGAGTTGAGTCAGTGTCAGTGTGTTGGCAGCAGCCACTCAATGTTAGTGGTGGCTGTTTAACAGTCTGATGGCCTTGAGATAGAAGCTGTTTTTCAGTCTCTCGGTCCCAGCTTTGATGCACCTGTACTGACCTCGCCTTCTGGATGATAGCGGGGTGAACAGGCAGTGGCTCGGGTGGTTGATGTCCTTGATGATCTTTATGGCCTTCCTGTAACATCGGGTGGTGTAGGTGTCCCGGTGATGCGTTGTGCAGACCTCACTACCCTCTGGAGAGCCTTACGGTTGAGGGCGGAGCAGTTGCCGTACCAGGCGGTGATACAGCCCGCCAGGATGCTCTCGATTGTGCATCTGTAGAAGTTTGTGAGTGCTTTTGGTGACAAGCCGAATTTCTTCAGCCTCCTGAGGTTGAAGAGGCGCTGCTGCGCCTTCTTCACGATGCTGTCTGTGTGAGTGGACCAATTCAGTTTGTCTGTGATGTGTATGCCGAGGAACTTAAAACTTGCTACCCTCTCCACTACTGTTCCATCGATGTGGATAGTGGGGTGTTCCCTCTGCTGTTTCCTGAAGTCCACAATCATCTCCTTAGTTTTGTTGACGTTGAGTGTGAGGTTATTTTCCTGACACCACACTCCGAGGGCCCTCACCTCCTCCCTGTAGGCCGTCTCGTCGTTGTTGGTAATCAAGCCTACCACTGTTGTGTCGTCCGCAAACTTGATGATTGAGTTGGATGCGTGCGTGGCCACGCAGTCGTGGGTGAACAGGGAGTACAGGAGAGGGCTCAGAACGCACCCTTGTGGGGCCCCAGTGTTGAGGATCAGCGGGGAGGAGATGTTGTTGCCTACCCTCACCACCTGGGGGCGGCCCGTCAGGAAGTCCAGTACCCAGTTGCACAGGGCGGGGTCGAAACCCAGGGTCTCGAGCTTGATGACGAGCTTGGAGGGTACTATGGTGTTGAATGCCGAGCTGTAGTCGATGAACAGCATTCTCACATAGGTATTCCTCTTGTCCAGATGGGTTAGGGCAGTGTGCAGTGTGGTTGAGATTGCATCGTCTGTGGACCTATTTGGGCGGTAAGCAAATTGGAGTGGGTCTAGGGTGTCAGGTAGGGTGGAGGTGATATGGTCCTTGACTAGTCTCTCAAAGCACTTCATGATGACGGAAGTGAGTGCTACGGGGCGGTAGTCGTTTAGCTCAGTTACCTTAGCTTTCTTGGGAACAGGAACAATGGTGGCCCTCTTGAAGCATGTGGGAACAGCAGACTGGTATAGGGATTGATTGAATATGTCCGTAAACACACCGGCCAGCTGGTCTGCGCATGCTCTGAGGGCGCGGCTGGGGATGCCGTCTGGGCCTGCAGCCTTGCGAGGGTTAACACGTTTAAATGTCTTACTCACCTTGGCTGCAGTGAAGGAGAGACCGCATGTTTTCGTTGCAGGCCGTGTCAGTGGCACTGTATTGTCCTCAAAGCGGGCAAAAAAGTTATTTAGTCTGCCTGGGAGCAAGACATCCTGGTCCGTGACTGGGCTGGATTTCTTCCTGTAGTCCGTGATTGACTGTAGACCCTGCCACATGCCTCTTGTGTCTGAGCCGTTGAATTGAGATTCTACTTTGTCTCTGTACTGACGCTTAGCTTGTTTGATAGCCTTGCGGAGGGAATAGCTGCACTGTTTGTATTCGGTCATGTTACCAGACACCTTGCCCTGATTAAAAGCAGTGGTTTGCGCTTTCAGTTTCACGCGAATGCTGCCATCAATCCACGGTTTCTGGTTAGGGAATGTTTTAATCGTTGCTATGGGAACGACATCTTCAACGCACGTTCTAATGAACTCGCACACTGAATCAGCGTATTCGTCAATGTTGTTATCTGACGCAATACGAAACATATCCCAGTCCACGTGATGGAAGCAGTCTTGGAGTGTGGAGTCAGCTTGGTCGGACCAGCGTTGGACAGACCTCAGCGTGGGAGCCTCTTGTTTTAGTTTCTGTCTGTTGGCAGGGATCAACAAAATGGAGTCGTGGTCAGCTTTTCCGAAAGGGGGGCGGGGCAGGGCCTTATATGCGTCACGGAAGTTAGAGTAACAATGATCCAAGGTCTTTCCACCCCTGGTTGCGCAATCGATTTGCTGATAAAATTTAGGGAGTCTTGTTTTCAGATTAGCCTTGTTAAAATCCCCAGCTACAATGAATGCAGCCTCTGGATAAATGGTTTCCAGTTTGCAAAGAGTTAAATAAAGTTTGTTCAGAGCCATCGATGTGTCTGCTTGGGGGGGGGGTATATACGGCTGTGATTATAATCGAAGAGAATTCTCTTGGTAGATACTGCGGTCGACACTTGATTGTGAGGAATTCTAAATCAGGTGAACAGAAGGATTTGAGTTCCTGTATGTTTCTTTCATCACACCATGTCTCGTTAGCCATAAGGCATACGCCCCCGCCCCTCTTCTTACCAGAAAGATGTTTGTTTCTGTCGGCGCGATGCGTGGAGAAACCCGTTGGCTGCACCGCCTCGGATAGCGTCTCTCCAGTGAGCCATGTTTCCGTGAAGCAAAGAACGTTACAGTCTCTGATGTCCCTCTGGAATGCTACCCTTGCTCGGATTTCATCAACCTTGTTGTCAATAGACTGGACATTGGCAAGAAGAATGCTAGGGAGTGGTGCACGGTGTGCCCGTCTCCAGAGTCTGACCAGAAGACCGCCTCGTTTCCCTCTTTTTCGGAGTCGTTTTTTTGGGTCGCTGCATGGGATCCACTCCGTTGTCCTGTTTGTAAGGCAGAACACAGGATCCGCGTCGCGAAAAACATATTCTTGGTCGTACTGATGGTGAGTTGACGCTGATCTTATATTCAGTAGTTCTTCTCGACTGTATGTAATGAAACTTAAGATGACCTGGGGTACTAATGTAAGAAATAACACGTAAAAAAAAAACTGCATAGTTTCCTAGGAACGCGAAGCGAGGAGGCCATCTCTGTCGGCGCCGGAAGTTGAGAAAATTTGATGTTCCTTTTGATGGTGTAGAAGGCCCTTCTTACCTTGTCTCTCAGATCGTTCATAACTTTGTGGAAGTTAGCTGTGGCGCTGATGTTTATGCCGAGGCACGTATAGTTTTTTTTGTGTGCTCTAAGGCAACGGTGTCTAGATGGAATTTGTATTTGTGGTCCTGGCAATTGGACCTTTTTTGGAGCACCATTATTTTTCTCTTACTGAGATTTACTGTCAGGGCCCAGGTCTGTCAGGGTCCAGGTCTGTCAGGGCCCAAGTCTGACAGAATCTGTGCAGAAGATCTAGGTACTGCTGTAGGCCCTCCTTGGCTGGGGACAGAAGCACCAAATCATATCTCTCTCTGCCTCGCTCTCTTTTCTCTCTCACTCTGCTCTCTTTCTCACTTCGCTCTTTCTGCTATCTCTCTCACTGGCTCTGCTCTTTCTCTCACTTCTCTCTCTGCTCTCTCTCTCTTTCTGTCTCTCACACACAGACACACTCAATCTCTCTCTCTACTGCACTCCTCCTCCACATCCCTGGAGAAAGTGCTAATCAGGAACAGCCCATCCCCTGGCTCCCACTGGGGCATACCTGGGGTGGATGATGGGGGAGAGGGAGCTGCTGCTTGGAGGATGACGTTCTTAGCCTGGAGTGGATTAACCCAGTCCCCATCTTCATTCCAACTGGGCCTGATAAAATACTCTGAAGGACAGATGTCGGTGCTCAGGGGGGGATCTTGAATGTCGGCCTCCTTTCTCACGCCTTAAGCCCTCTACTATTTTCTAGTGTGCGTAGTGTCCCATATATATCTGTCTGTGTGTGACACTGATTCTCTGTGTGTGACACTGATTGTCTGCGTGTATACATTTTGTGTGTGTGAGAGAACATGCATGGATGTGCATGCGTATACGTCCAGAAGTGTTCCTGTTTGCAGTACAGTATATGCTCATTAGAATACAAGAGTCATCAGGGGTAGTAATTTGGGGATCTGTTAAGGTGAGAAATGAGTAACAGTAAGGGTGAGGTGCCTGGTCCCTCAAAGCTTATTTGTCACATACACAGATTAGTAGATGTCAAAGCAAGTGTTGCAAAATGCTTGTGTTTCAGTAAATGTCTAACAGTACAATACTAATACACAAATAATCTCAATAAAATTTAAAATTACATTTTTTTTAAAAAGATAAGATTGCAAAAAACATCAGAACGAGCAATATCAGAGTCCAGAATATAAATACGTGACCGACCGCCTCGACTTGAATATAAATAATATTACAGTGCCTTCGGAAAGTATTCAGACCCCTTTGACTTTTGCCAGAATTTGTTACCTTACAGCCTTATTCTAAAATTGATACAATTATTTGTATTCCTCATCAATCTACACACAATACCCCATATTGACAAACAGGTTTTTGCATATGTATTAAATATAAACAACAAATACCTTAATTACATAAGTATTCATACCCTTTGCAATAAGACTCGAACTTGAGCTCAGGTGCATCCTGTTTCCATTGGTTATAGAAACAGGATGCACTTGCCAAACCTTGAGAAAACCTGCATCCAACTTGACAGAGCTTGATAGGACCTGCAAAGAAAAATGGGAGAAACTCGCCAAATACAGGTGTGCCAAGCTTGTAGCGTCATACCCAAGAAGACTCGAGGCTGTAATCGCTGCCGAATGTGCTTTAACGTCTTATGGCTGCAGGGGCAGTATTGAGTAGCTTGGATGAAAGGTGCCCAGAGGTGCCCAGAGTAAACTGCCTGCTCCTCAGTCCCAGTTGCTAATATATGCATATTATTATTAGTATTGGATAGAAAACACTCTGAAGTTTCTAAAACTGTTTGAATGATGTCTGTGAGAATAACAAAACTCATATGGCAGGACAAAACCTGAGAAGGAATCCAAACAGGAAATGGGAAATCTGAGGTTGGTCGATTTTCAACCCAGCCCCTATTGAATACTCAGTGGGATTTGGATAAAGTTGCACTTCCTAGGGCTTCCACTACATGTCAACCATCTTTAGAAACTTGTTTGAGTATTCTACTGTGAAGTTGGACTGAATGAGAGAGTAATGAGTCAGAGGTCTGCCAGCAGTCATGTGCTAATCACACATTTCACATGAGAGCTAGCTGCATTCCTTTGCTTTTCTGAAGACAAAGGAATTCTCCGGTTGGAATATTATTGAAGATTTATGTTAAAAACATCCTTAAGATTGATTCCATACATCGTTTGAAATGTTTCTACGGACAGTAACGGAACTTTTTGACATTTCATCTGCAACTAGGGAACGCGCTTCATGACTTTGGATTTGTTTACCAAACGTGCTAACAAAAGTAGCTCTTTGGACAAAAATCATGGCCATTTTGCCTTCTTCACCACAGTATCGGTGTGGAGGTACCATTTCAGGTACTCAGTGAAGTTTTTAACCTTCTTCACAGCGGCCCCATCAATGTGGATGGGGGCGTGCTCTCTCTGCTGTCTCCTGTAGTCCACGACCAGCTCCTTTGTTTTGTTGATGTTGAGGGAGAGGTTATTTTCCTGGTACCGCTCTGCCAGGGCTCTCACCTCCTGTCTGTAGGCTGTCTCGTCATTGTTAGTAATCAGGCCTACCACTGTTGTGTCGTCAGCCAACTTGTTGATTGAGTTGTAAACGTGCATAACCACACAGTCATGGGAGAACAGAGAGTACAGGAGGGGGCTGAGCATGAACTTCTGTGGGGCACCCGTGTTGAGGATCAACATGGCAAAGGTTTTGTTGCCTACCTTCAACACCTGGGGTCATCCTGTCAAGAAAGTCTAGGACTTAGTTGCACAGGGAGGGGTTCAGATCCAGAGCCCTGAGCTTAATTTGGGGCTCCCGAGTGGCGCAGCGGTCTAAGGCACTGCATCTCAGTGCTAGAGGTGTCACTACAGACATCCTGGTTCAGAATACAGGCGGTATCATAACCGGCCGTGATTGGGAGTCCCATAGGGCGGCGCACAATTAGCTCAGGGTCGTCCGGGATTGGCCGGTGTAGGCCGTCATTGCAAATAAGAATTGGTTCTTAACTGACTTGCCTAGTTAAATAAAGGTAAGATTTAAAAATAAAAAAGCTTGGAGGGTAATAAGAAGGCTGATTAGTAGTTGATGAACTGCTGCTCCAAAACCGCCATAAAGAAGCCAGACTACGGTTTGCAACTGCACATGGGGACAAAGATCGTACTTTTTGGAGAAATGTCCTCTGGTCTGATGAAACATAAATAGAACTGTTTGGCCATAATGACCATTGTTATGTTTGGAGGAAAAACGGGGACGCTTGCAAGCCAAAGAACACCATCCCAACCGTGAAGCACGTGGGTGGCAGTATCATGTTTGTGAAGGTGCTTTGCTGCAGGAGGGGCTGGTGCGCTTCACAAAATAGATGGCATCATGAGAAGGGAAAATTATGTGGATATATTGAAGCAACATCTCAAGAAGTTAAAGCTTGGCATCAAATTGGTCTTCCAAATGGACAATGATCCACAGCATACTTCCAAAGTTGTGGCAAAATGGCTTAAGGACAACAAAGTCAAGGTATTGAAATGGCCATCACAAAGCCCTGACCTCAATCCTATAGAAAATGTGTGGGCAGAACTGAAAAAGCATGTGCGAGCAAGGAGTCCTGCAAACCTTACACCAGCTCTATCAGGAGGAATGAGACAAAATTCACCCAACTTATTGTGGGAAAATTGTTGAAGCCTACGCAAAACTTTGACCCAAGTTAAACAATTTAAAGGCAATGCTACCAAATACTCAAGTTCAATTTTGGAACCCCATAGACCGAGGATATACAGAGGAGATTCACTGTCCAAGACCTAAAGTAAAACAGATAAACCTAATGTCTCCCCTTTTTTCCAGATGATTTGTTCTACTGATTGTTCTTAACACTGTGTTTCTGGAGCTCAACCCTGTCACCCTTTTGTTTCCAGCTTAAGTTTTCACTTTTAAAGTGAGCCTCTGTCTGCCTCACAAATTCCCCAACAGAAGCGCTTGTCCCCCATTTAGTGTGCCCCCCAACATTTCCAACACCGGCCTTGTAGGTTTAGGTGAAAGAATACCAATGGCGTAACACGACACCCCTGCCACCTTCCTCTCACTGTGAATGAGTTGACTTCCGTTCTGATGTTGGGTTGGAGCGAGGCCAGGCGCTCATAATTCACATCCCATGCTAATGTTTAGCAGATAAGTTTGGCCCAGGCCCCACAACATCTCTGAAAGTCTCTGGTGTTTCTTCTCCCCCCATTAGATTATGCAGTCATGAGAGGCATCAGCACCTCTGGAAATATGGAATCCAGATGCTGGCCTTCGTACAACCACCAAAGCTGCATGCTGTCGGTGTACAGCGCCAAGGAGGCGGCCTTCATCTGTAACTCCCATCCTCAGTGCACTAGCTTCAGCCTGAACAACCAGAGGATGTGGACAGGTTAGTGTCACTCATTTTCACCCTTGAGACATTGACTGAACCGTGGTTGTCATCAGGGGTGGAATTGGAAAATTATGCTTTGGGAAGTCAAAGATGTAAAATGCCTAATTTCACCTTTTAAAGTCACATTTTTACAGATCAAAATTATTTCAATTTGGGAACTCCTTGTTGTCATTAAAATGCGTAAATTATTCAAGTTGTGTCACGCTCGCTATCCTCAAACTCCCTGTCATACATCGACCAAGGCGCAGCGTGCATGTAGATCCACATCTTTTAATGAAAGTGAAACCCAAACAAACAAACAGGTAAACAGCAAAGAACGTGACGAAGCCGGAGTGCACACAAACACACATGGAAAAATAATTACCCACAAAACACAGGTGGGAAAAGGCTACCTAAGTATGGTTCTCAATCAGACACAACGACAGACAGCTGTCCCTGATTGAAAACCATACCCGGCCAAAAACAAAGAAATACAAAAACATAGAAAAAAGAACATAGAATGTCCACCCTAGTCACACCCTTGCCTAACCAAAATAGAGAATAAATAGCCTCTCTATGGCCAGGGCGTGACATGTTGACTCCCCTTAATGCTGAGTACTTTATACCTGATATCAGATTTACTTTCATTCTGAGTCTCTGAAGAACTTAGTTTTTTTCTTATTTCTTTATCTTTGCTTGTCTGCAGGCCAGCTCCTTGCCTCATTCCGAAGCAGTTTCAGTTGTCTGGTTCCAGATGTGAACTCGGAGGTGTATTTGAAAAAGACCAACGCCTCACCGGGAGCTACGGTATAAGGTGTGAGACAATGGGAGTTGGGAAAATGGAGGGAGGTTGTTTTTGAAGAAAATAAATGAATGTGATATATTTTATAGGGCTTTTTCTCAGTGGCTTGTTTGATCTGGCTGCCAGATTTTCCCTTCAGTTATAATTATGAAAAAATTGTTCCCTCTCTGTTCCCACCTCCGCCTTGTGTGTTGTGTTTGCGACGCTATGGTAGGACTCCAAGCCTCTGGGGGAAATACACTTGAGGATGAAAATGCTCCTTGTGGCTTGCCGTAGTAATACAGGTTTGTGCGTTGAGGGCTACACATGGTAACAAGCATATAGGTGCTTACATCACAGCAGTCAGCCTAGATGATCACAACCATTTCGTTCCCTCGTAATGGTCTTTGATTTGAATGCCAAGTTAAGTTAATACCATATGTGATGCTAGAATAGAATTGTCATTGCATTGTTTGTGTTTCATTTTGTACACCTTCTGGGTGTGAACCTGTAACTTTTTTCAATGAAAGAGATTCTGTTCAATGATTACGTTCTGTTCTGGACTTTTAATATGCTTATTTTAATTTTTAATATTGTTGTTTCATATTTTAAAATGCTTTGATATATTGTGTTTTGGAGTCTGTCTTTTTGATAGCGTCACAATAGGAATTGATCCCGTCTCTACTCCAACCAGCCAATCACACTTCACACTGTGGGCATGTGTATGCATTCCTTTCGGCACCTTCTCCTCTCAATCTGTTACCCGTGTCAACGGGGACAGATCCCACGACATATGGTGTTCCGCCAAGTTTACACAAAGCCCAAGGAATGCGTGCCAACTTGCCAGGTCATTATAGGGTTTACATGTAAATGCTCCTTGTTTTCAGGCCCTTTCTCATGGAACAGGTCCATAATACTAAGGAGCCCTGAGAACACTTCAAAGTAAATCTCCTGTTAGCACACAAATGGGACCAACCATCTGCCCTGTTTGGGAGAGCTCCCGTGAGTTCCATTGAGAGGAGGAGGTATTGAATGCAGGTATGCAGAGCCAGAAATAAGCCTGGTAGTAGCAGGTTATGGAGGGCTACGGGAGTGTCTCATTGTCCCTGTTGCCATACTGTCTAGGTTAGAACTGGTTGGCATGATAAGGCATTGGGGAGAAAATACTAATTCAATGACTGACTGGATCACTGCGTGTGATTCAGTTGGTAGAGCATGGAGCTTGCAACGCCAGGGGTTGTGGGTTCGATTCCCACGGGGGACCAGTACAAAAAAAGTATGAAAATGTATAAACTCACAACTGTAAGTCACTCTCGATAAGAGCATCTGCTAAATTATTAAAATATAAATGTAAACTACTTTCTGGACTGAGCTTTCATATAGTACTGGATATACATTTGAAAATGGATTTTAAATTGATTTTAGCATTAAAAGACTCCAAAAAATGTCCGATCATTTCAGGTCCAGTACCATCGTTGGGCCGCGGGTGTGAAAGATTCAGCAGACTACTGGCATTACACATCTGGCTAAAAGACAAAGAAAACTGTAGCTCTGCTGGAGTCTCTTTTATTGATAACTTTAACACCTTCCGGAAACAGAAGATACTCTACAGGAATGACGGAGTCCATCCAAGTCATCTTGGTTCCTGGACTCTCTCTATGCATTTCAAGGCTGCGTTGAAACAATGACTGGTAAATGATCCAAGACCAGCTCAGTTAATCCCTACCATTGTGACAATGAGTTGTCATAATGCTGCATCAAATGTGTGTGATCTTAGAAGCATTGGCAAACACAATGTAAGTAATTTAATTTATGTATCCCTAATTGCACCGAATACATCTGTTTATCCTACAGCTATTGTAAGCAGTAAACATGAGCCTATAAACCAGAGTTACACTGTTAGCACTGAGGTGGTGTGCAATAGTAGGAAAACCACTTTATGCAGCTCACCCTGCACTATCAGCTCCAATGTAAATAACATGAGTAAGTCTACCTCTGATAAGCTTCCCAGTAAAGCATTAAAAACAATCAAGCAACCCAGAAAATAGCCCATAATAAAATATGTAGCCTAAGAAACAAGGTCCATGAAGTTAATAATTGCTTGTAACAGATAACATTCATATTCTGACTCTGAAACTCACTTAGATAATACCTTTGATGATCCAGTGGTAGCAATACATGGTTATAACATCTACAGAAAATACAAAAATGCCAACGGGGGCGGTGTTGCGGTTTATATTCAGAACCACATTCTTGTAAAGCTTAGAGACTATAGAATGTTAAATACTGTTGAAATAATATGGCTACAGGTTCATCTGCCTCACCTAAAGCCCATTATTGTGGGAAGCTGCTATAGACCACCAAGTGCTAACAGTCAGTATCTGGATAATGTGTGTGAAATGCATGTGATATCAACAGAGAAATATATTTTCTGGGTCATTTAAAATATTGACTGGCTATCATCAAGCTGCCCACTCAGGAAAAAACTTCAAACTGTAACCAGTGGCTGCCACCTGGATCAGGTTGTCAGTCAACCTACCAGAGTAGTTACAAACAGCACAGGAATTAAATCATAGACATGTATTGATCACGTTTTTTACTGACGCTGCAGATATTTGCTTTAAAGCAGTATCCAAATCCATAGGATGTAGTGATCACAATAGAGTAGCCATATCTAGGAAAACCAAAGTTCCAGAGGCTGGGCCTAATATAATGTATAAGAGGTCATACAATACGTTTTGTAGTGATTCATATGTCAAGAATATTTGCTAGTCTGTGGTGTGTAATGAGGAGCAACCAGATGCTGCACTTGACACATTTATGAAATGACTTATTCCAGTTATTAATAAGCACGCCGACATTAAGAAAATGACTGTAAAAACTGTTAAATCCCCTTGGATTGATGAGGAATTTAAAAATTGTATGGTTGAGAGGGATGTGTCAAAAGGTATGGCAATTAAGTCTGGCAGCCCAACTGATTGGTAAACGTACTGCAAATTAAGAAATCATGTGACTAAACTAAAGAAAATGAAACTACACTATGAAACAAAGATAAATTATATTAAGAATGATAGTAAACAGCTTTGGGGCACCTTAATGACATTTTGGGGGAAAAAGCCAACTCCTTCATTCATTGAATCAGATGGCTCATTCACCACAAAGCCCACTGATATTGCAAAGTACTTTAATGACTTTTCATTGGCAAGATACGCAAACTTAGGGGTGACATGCCAGCAACAAACACTGACACTACACATCAAAGTATATCACCAAATATATCACCAGTATATGACCAAATTATGAAAGACAAGAATTGAATAGTAAAGCCCCCTTTACTGGCTCAAATAGCCAACCAATCAGCCTGTTACCAACCCTTAGTAAACTTCTGGAAAAAATAGTGTTTGACCAGATACAATGCTATTTACAGTAAAAAAAAAAAAATACAACAGAATTTCAGCATGCTTATAGGGAAGGACACTCAACAAGCACAGCACTTACACAAATGACTGATGATTGGCTGAGAGAAATTGATGATAGAATGATTGTGGGGGCTGTCTTGTTAGAGTTCAGTGCAGATTTTGACATTATTGATCATAGTCTGCTGCTGGAAAAACGTATGAGTTATGGCTTTACACCCCCTGCTATAATGTGGATAAAGCGTTACTTGTCTAACAGAACACAGAGGGTGTTCTTTAATGGAAGTCTCTCAAATATAATCCAGTTAGAATCAAGAATTCCCCAGGGTAGCTGTTTAGACCCCTTGCTTTTTTCAATTTTTACTAACAACATGCCACTGACTTTGAGTAAAGTCAGAGTGTCTATGTATATGGATGACTCAATACTATACAAGTCAGCTACTATAGCGACTGAAATGACTGCAACACTTAACAAAGAGCTGCAGTTAGTTTCAGAGTACGTGGCAAGGAATAAGTTAGCTCTAAATATTTCTAAAACTAAAAGCATTGTATTTGGAACAAAACACTCACTAAACCCTAAACCCAGAAATTGTAATAAATAATGTGGAAATTAAGCAAGTTGAGATGATTAAATGGCTTGGAGTAACCTTAGATTGTAAACTGTCATGGTCAAAACATATTGATGCAGTAGTAGCTGAGATGGAGAGAAGTCTGTCTATAATAAAGTGATGCTCTGCCTTCTTAACAACACTATCAACAAGGCAGGTCCTACAGGACCTAGTTTTGTAGCACCTTGACTACTGTTCAGTCGGGTGGTCAGGTGCCACTAAAAAGAGACTTAGGAAAATTGCAACTGGCTCAGAACAGGGCAGAACGGCTGGCCCTTGGATGTACACAGAGAGCTAATATGACGTTTTCGTCTTTTGAGCTTCTAGTCATGAAATCTATGCAGCTTACTCAATCACTTTTTATAGCTACTGTTTACAGGCATCCTGGGCCATATACAGCGTTCCTCACTGAGTTCCCTGAATTCCTATCGGACCTTGTAGTCATAGCAGATAATATTCTAATCTTTGGTGACTTTAATATTCACATGGAAAAGTCCACAGACCCACTCCAAAAGGCTTTCGGCGCCATCATCGACTCAGTGGGTTTTGTCCAACATGTCTCTGGACCCACTCACTGTCACAGTCATACGCTGGACCTAGTTTTGTCCCATGGAATAAATGTTGTGGATCTTAATGTTTTTCCTCATAATCCTGGACTATCGGACCACTATTTTATTACGTTTGCAATTGCAACAAATAATCTGCTCAGACCCCAACCAAGGAACATCAAAAGTCGTGCTATAAATTCACAGACAACACAAAGATTCCTTGATGTCCTTCCAGATTCCCTGTCTACCCAAGGACGCCAGAGGACAAAAATCAGTTAACCACCTAACTGAGGAACTCAATTTAACCTTGCGCAATACCCTAGATGCAGTTGCACCCCTAAAAACTAAAAACATTTCTCATAAGAAACTAGCTCCCTGGTACACAGAAAATACCCGAGCTCTGAAGCAAGCTTCCAGAAAATTGGAACGGAAATGGCGCCACACCAAACTGGAAGTCTTCCGACTAGCTTGGAAAGACAGTACCGTGCAGTACCGTAGAGCCCTTACTGCTGCTCGATCATCCTATTTTTCAAACTTAATTGAGGAAAATAAGAACAATCCGAAATTCCTTTTTGATACTGTCGCAAAGCTAACTAAAAAGCAGCATTCCCCAAGAGAGGATGACTTTCACTTTAGCAGTGATAAATTCATGAACTTCTTTGAGGAAAAGATTATGATTATTAGCAAGCAAATTACGGACTCCTCTTTAAATCTGCGTGTTCCTTCAAAGCTCAGTTGTCCTGAGTCTGCACAACTCTCCCAGGACCTAGGATCAAGAGAGACGCTCAAGTGTTTTAGTACTATATCTCTTGACACAATGATGAAAATAATCATGGCCTCTAAACCTTCAAGCTGCATACTGGACCCTATTCCAACTAAACTACTGAAAGAGCTGCTTCCTGTGCTTGGCCCTCCTATGTTGAACATAATAAACGGCTCTCTATCCACCGGATGTGTACCAAACTCACTAAAAGTGGCAGTAATAAAGCCTCTCTTGAAAAAGCCAAACCTTGACCCAGAAAATATAAAAAACTATCGGCCTATATCGAATCTTCCATTCCTCTCAAAAATTTTAGAAAAGGCTGTTGCGCAGCAACTTACTGTCTTCCTGAAGACAAACAATGTATACGAAATGCTTCAGTCTGGTTTTAGACCCCATCATAGCACTGAGACGGCACTTGTGAAGGTGGTAAATGACATTTTAATGGCATCGGACCGAGGCTCTGCATCTGTCCTCGTGCTCCTAGACCTTAGTGCTGCTTTTGATACCATCGATCACCACATTCTTTTGGAGAGATTGGAAACCCAAATTGGTCTACACGGACAAGTTCTGGCCTGGTTTAGATCTTATCTGTCGGAAAGATATCAGTTTGTCTCTGTGAATGGTTTGTCCTCTGACAAATCAACTGTAAATTTCGGTGTTCCTCAAGGTTCCGTTTTGGGACCACTATTGTTTTCACTATATATTTTACCTCTTGGGGATGTTATTCGAAAACATAATGTTAACTTTCACTGCTATGCGGATGACACACAGCTGTACATTTCAATGAAACATGGTGAAGCCCCAAAATTGCCCTTGCTAGAAGCATGTGTTTCAGACATAAGGAAGTGGATGGCTGCAAACGTTCTACTTTTAAACTCGGACAAAACAGAGATGCTTGTTCTAGGTCCCAAGAAACAAAGAGATCTTCTGTTGAATCTGACAATTAATCTTAATGGTTGTACAGTCGTCTCAAATAAAACTGTGAAGGACCTCGGCGTTACTCTGGACCCTGATCTCTCTTTTGAAGAACACATCAAGACCATTTCAAGGACAGCTTTTTTCCATCTACGTAACATTGCAAAAATCAGAAACTTTCTGTCCAAAAATGATGCAGAAAAATTAATCCATGCTTTTGTCACTTCTAGGTTAGACTACTGCAATGCTCTACTTTCCGGCTACCCGGATAAAGCACTAAATAAACTTCAGTTGGTGCTAAATACGGCTGCTAGAATCCTGACTAGAACCAAAAAATTTGATCATATTACTCCAGTGCTAGCCTCTCTACACTGGCTTCCTGTCAAAGCAAGGGCTGATTTCAAGGTTTTACTGCTAACCTACAAAGCATTACATGGACTTGCTCCTACCTATCTCTCTGATTTGGTCCTGCCGTACATACCTACACGTACGCTACGGTCACAAGACGCAGGCCTCCTAATTGTCCCTAGAATTTCTAAGCAAACAGCTGGAGGCAGGGCTTTCTCCTATAGAGCTCCATTTTTATGGAACGGTCTGCCTACCCATGTCAGAGACGCAAACTCGGTCTCAACCTTTAAGTCCTTACTGAAGACTTATCTCTTCAGTGGGTCATATGATTGAGTGTAGTCTGGCCCAGGAGTGGGAAGGTGAACGGAAAGGCTCTGGAGCAACGAACCGCCCTTGCTGTCTCTGCCTGGCCGGTTCCTCTCTTCCCACTGGGATTCTCTGCCTCTAACCCTATTACAGGGGCTGAGTCACTGGCTTACTGGGGCTCTCTCATGCCGTCCCTGGAAGGGGTGCGTCACCTGAGTGGGTTGATTCACTGATGTGGTCATCCTGTCTGGGTTGGCGCCCCCCTTGGGTTGTGCCATGGCGGAGATCTTTGTGGGCTATACTCAGCCTTGTCTCAGGATGGTAAGTTGGTGGTTGAAGATATCCCTCTAGTGGTGTGGGGGCTGTGCTTTGGCAAAGTGGGTGGGGTTATATCCTTCCTGTTTGGCCCTGTCTGGGGTGTCCACGGATGGGGCCACAGTGTCTCCTGACCCCTCCTGTCTCAGCCTCCAGTATTTATGCTGCAGTAGTTAATGTGTCGGGGGGGCTAGGGTCAGTTTGTTATATCTGGAGTACCTCTCCTGTCCTATTCGGTGTCCTGTGTGAATCTAAGTGTGCGTTCTCTAATTCTCTCTTTCTCTCTCTCTCTCTCGGAGGACCTGAGCCCTAGGACCATGCCCCAGTACTACCTGACATGATGACTCCTTGCTGTCCCCAGCCCACCTGGCCGTGCTGCTGCTCCAGTTTCAACTGTTCTGCCTTATTATTAATCGACCATGCTGGTCATTTATGAACATTTGAACATCTTGGCCATGTTCTGTTATAATCTCCACCCGGCACAGCCAGAAGAGGACTGGCCACCCCACATAGCCTGGTTCCTCTCTAGGTTTCTTCCTAGGTTTTGGCCTTTCTAGGGAGTTTTTCCTAGCCACCGTGCTTCTACACCTGCATTGCTTGCTGTTTGGGGTTTTAGGCTGGGTTCCTGTACAGCACTTTGAGATATCAGCTGATGTATGAAGGGCTATATAAATAAATTTGATTTGATTTGATTAATATTAATAATATGCATGTCATTCTCTCCTGGCTAATAGTGGAGGAGCAATTGACTTCATCACTACTTATAGTTATGAGAGGTATTGACATGAATGCCCCGAGCTGTCTGTTTGAACTACTGGCACACAGCTCTGACACCCATGCATACCCAAAAAGATATGCCACAAGAGGTCTCTTCACAGTCCCCAAGTCCAGAACAGACTATGGGAGGCACACAGTACTATATAGAGCCATGACTACATGGAACTCTATTCCACATCAAGTAACTGACACACACAGTAAAATTAGATTTATGGAACAGCGGGGACATTGCCACAGACACATACACACACACACACGATAACAAAAACACTATACATACACATGGATTTAGTACTGTAGATATGTAGTAGTGGTGGAATAGGGGCCTAAATAAATCATAAATAAATACATATACAAATACTGTAGCACTGGGCTTTCTTTAGCAGGGCACAACATTGTTAAACATTGTTGAAGATTATGTATAATAAGGGTCTCAAACTCCCGGCCCATGGGCCACATCTGGCCCGCAATCATTCTATTTGTGGCCTGCGTGTATGACACCACTGATGTAGAATGAACATGCCAGCTATATTAAGGCCTAAATGGCAATGCAAATGGCCCTGGTCTTCAGAGAAGGACCATACAGTTGCTCTGGAAGAACAGTCCTGAATCTGTGGGGTTGGTGAGAGGGGCCCTGGATCATGTGTTTTTAATGTCCCCCAAGTTAACTCCAAGGCAAAGGTTTATTCCACCTCATATACCCATGGAGCTAGAATGTAGCCATGGTAGCGTTTCATTATGTCGTCCAGTGATCATGTCCATGGACCATGGATGGACTCTGAACAGACTATGGGAGGAGCACAGTACTACATACAGTAGATCCATGGCTTCATGGAACTCTATTCCTCATCAGGTAACAGGAATCAGATTTTAAAAAACAAATAAAAATACACCTTAAGGAACAGCAGGGACTGTTAAGAGACACACAGACATGTATACACATTACAAGGCAGGATGGATCTTGCATTGTAGATATGTGATTGTGGAGTAGTGGCCTGAGGGAACACACTAAATGTATTGGTTAAAGTGTTATGAAATGTAACATCATGCAATATTTTAAATTGCATATAACTGCCTTAATGTTGCTCAACTTTCAGTAAGAGTGTCCATGATTGAGTCTTTGAATAAAGAGATTGCGAAAAAACTGTCCAGTTTGAGTGTTTGTTGCAGCTCGTTTCAGTCACTAGCTGCAGCGGACTGAAAAGAGGAGCGACCCAGGGATGTGTGTGCTTTGGGCACCTTTAACAGAATGTGGCTGGCAGAACGGATCATCTGAATCAGGGTTAGTTTGGCAGCTGGGGTGAAAGAGGAGAGATTACAATAGAGGAAACCAAGTCTAGATTTAACCTTAGCCTGCAGCTTTGATATGTGCTGAGAGAGGGACAGTGTACCATCTAGCCATACTCCCAAGGACTTGTATGAGGTGACTATCTCAAGCTCTAAACCCTCAGAGGTAGGAATCACACCTGTGGGGAGAGTGGCATACTTCTTACCAAACCACATTACCTTTGTTTTGGAGGTGTTCAGAACAAGGTTAAGGGTAGAGAAAGCTTGTTGGACACTAAGAAAGCTTTGTTGTAGAGCATTTAACACAATATCCGGGGAGGGGCCAGCTGAGTATAAGACTGTATCATCTGCATATAAATGGATGAGAGAGCTTCTACTGCCTGAACTATGTTATTGATGTAAATTGAGAAGAGCGTGGGGCCTAGGATTGAGCCTTGGGGTACTCCATTGGTGACAGGCAGTGACAGAGACAGCAGATTTTCTGAATTTATACACTGCGCTCTTTGAGAGAGGTAGTTAGCAAACCAGGCCAAAGACCCGAAGACCCGAAGACCCGAAGAAGTGTTGATTAAAGAGCTCAGCCATGTCCTTCTTGACAGTAACAACCACATCATCCACATTAAGGGACATGGGCAGATGTGAGGAGAAAGGTTTATTCTCCAGGTCTTTAAGACATGAAGGTCAGTGAATCTGGAAAATTTCAAGAACTTTTGAAGTTTCTTCAAGTGCAGTCGCAAAAACCATCATGTGCTATGATGAAACTGGCTCTCATGAGGACTGCCACAGGAAAGGAAGACCCAGAGTTACCTCTGCTGTAGAGGATAAGTTCAGTGGGAATACAGATCGCCCGTGATCAATTTGATCGATTATTAACGTGTACTAATACCTAAAGTTGGTTCACAAAAGTAGTTTGAAGTGTTTTGTCAAAGTTTATCGGCAACTTTTTTAATTTAAAAAAATGACGTTGCGTTTTGTAAAGCTGCTTTTTCCTGGATCAGACGGGGTTCATAAATGGACATTTTGGGTATACATGGATGGATTTAATTGGAAAAAAGACCCAATTGTGATGTTTATGGGACATATAGGAGTGCCAACAAAGAAGCTCGTCAAAGGTAATGAATGTTTTATATTTTATTCCTGCGTTTTGTGTAGCGCTGGCTACGCTAATTCCTTTGTTTACGTCTTTTTCCGGTATTGCAGGGGGTGCATGCTATCAGATAATAGCTTCTCATGCTTTCGCCGAAAAGCATTTTAAAAATCTGACATGTTGGCTAGATTCACAACGAGTGTAGCTTTAATTGAGTACCCTGCATGTGTGTTTTAATGAAAGTTTGAGTTTTAGCGAGTACTATTAGCATTTGGCGTTGCGCATTTCCATTTCCTGTGTGGCTATGTGAGACGCAGACGTCTCACCTAGCCCTAACAGGTTATTAATTGCACCTCAGATTGCCTCCCAAATAAATGCTTCACAGAGTTCAAGTAACAGACACATTTCAACAACAACTGTTCAGAGGAGACTTTGTGAATCAGACCTTCATGGTCAAATTGCTGCAAATAAAGCACTACTAAAGGACACCAATAAGAAGAAGAGTCTTGCTTGGGCCAAGAAACACGAGCAATGGACATAGACCGGTGGAAATCTGTCCCTTGGTCCGAAATGTTAGATTCTTGGTTCCAACCGCCGTGTCTATGTGAAACTCAGATTAGGTGAACAGATCATCTCCTCATTTGCAGTTCCCAGCGTAAAGCATGGAGGACGAGGTGTTATGTGTGGGGGTGCTTTGCTGGTGACAATGTTGTGATTTATTTAGAATTCTAGGCATACTTAAACACCTCTTCAGGATAGGACCCTTTTTTTCCATTTTCATCAAAAATGACTCACCCAAATCTAACTGCCTGTAACTAATGCCCTGAAGCAAGGATTTGTATATTATTGGTACCATTTGAAAGGAAACACTTTGAAGTTTGTGGAAATGTGAAAGGAATGTAGAAGAATATCACACAATAGATCTGGTAAAAGATAATACAAAGAAAAAAAACCCCATTCTTTTATATTTTTTGTACCATCTTCTTTGAAATGCAAGAGAAAGGCCATCATCTATTATTCCCGCCCAGCTACAATTTAGATTCTGGCCACTAGATGACAGCAGTGTATGCGCAAAGGTTTAGACTGATCCAATGAACCATTGCATTTACATTCCAAATTTTGTTTTAAGACTGCACAAATGTGCCCAATTGGTTTATTAATTACTTTTCATGTTCAAAACTGTGCACTCTCCTCAAACAATAGCATGGTATTATTTCACTGTAATAGCTACTGTAAATTGGACAGTGCAGTTAGATTAACAAGAATTTAAGCTTTCTGCCAATATCAGACATGTCTATGTCCTGGGAAATATTCTTGTTACTTACAACCTCATGCTAATCACATTAGCCTACGTTAACTCAGCATCCCGCAGGGGACCCACAGATCTTGAGCCTACCACAGCATTCTGCTGCGATACGCCATCCCATCTGGTTTGTGCTTAGTGGGACTATCATTTGTTTTTCTACGGGACAATGACCCAACACACATCCCGGCTGTGTAAGGGCTATTTGACCAAGGAGAGTGATGGAGTGCTGCATCAGATGACCTGGCCTCCACAATAACCCGACCTCAACCCAATTGAGATGATTTGGGATGAGTTTGACCGCAGAGTGAAGGAAAAGCAGCCAATAAGTGTCACGACTTCCGCCGAAGTTGGCTCCTCTCCTTGTTCGGGCTCCTTTCCTTGTTCGGGCTCCTCTCCTTGTTCGGGCTCCTCTCCTTGTTCGGGCTCCTCTCCTTGTTCGGGCGGCGTTCAACGTCGCCGGCTTTCTAGCCATCGCCGCTCCATTTTTCATATATCCATTTGTCTTGTCTTGTTTTCATACACACCTGGTTTTCATTTCTCCAATCAATCTACTTGTATTTGACCCTCTGTTTCCCATCATGTTTGGTGTGTAATTGTTTTCATGTCAAGTGATGTTTGTTAAGCGCTTTTACATTATTGTTCCGTTTTTTGAGCGTGCTTGTGTTGTTGTGCTCCCGGTTTGGAACTATAATAAAGTTTATTTATCATCCTCTGCTCTCCTGCACCTGACTTCACCTTCATACACATCTTGACAACAAGTGCTCATCATATGTGGGAACTCCTTCAAGACTGTTGGAAAAGCATTCCAGGTGAAGCTCTTTGGGAGAATGACAAGAGTGTGCAAAGCTGTCATCAAAGGGTGGCTACTTTGAAGAATCTCAAATTTAAAATATATTTTGATTTTGTTTAAAACACTTTTTTGGTTACAACATGATTCCAAAAGTGTTATGTCATATTTATATTATTATTATAAAGCATTCCAGGTGAAGTTGTTTGAGAGAATGACAAGAGTGTGCAAAACTGTCATCAAGGCAGGGTAGCCAAGTGGTTAGAGCGTTGGACTAGTAACCGGAAGGTTGCAAGTTCAAAACCTGAGCTGACAAGGTACAAAACTGTCATTCTGCCCCTGAACAGGCAGTTAACCCACTGTTCCTAGGCCATCATTGAAAATAAGAATTTGTTCTTAACTGACTTGCCTAGTTAAAAAAAGGCAAAGGGTGGCTACTTTGAAGAATCTCAAATTTAAAATATATTTTGAATTTGTTTAAAACACTTTTTTGGTTACAACATGATTCAACATGATTCCAAAAGTGTTATGTCATATTTCTATTTCTATATATTTCTATAAAAAGGAAAAATAAAGGAAAAACCCTGGAATGAGTAGTTGTGTTCAAACTTTGACTGGTACTGTATTTATTTATTTACTTGGTTTATTAATGATTGTGGTCTGACACGCTGAACAGGTAGGGCTGAACAGCGATGGATGCATCCTCCTTGCCACCACTGTGGAGAGACCCTAATTTGCGTGTTGCCTCAACAGTCATTAAACAGTTAGGGAATCATTGAGGGGCTGTAAAAGTTAGCACCATTAGGAGATAATTAGGGCATAAAGTGCTGCATCATTAACATAGTGCCAGTGAATGGCCGTCAGTCATATTAATTAAATACAAATCCTTGGCTGGCTGCCTGTGGTAATGACTCATGGAGCTGACTCACTTCAGGCAGACCATTTCTTCAGGCAGATTATTAGAAATGAAGGCTGGTATGTATCTGGGAAGGCTGTAACTTAGAGCCAGTAAACACACAGCTTTCCTGAAGCCAATCTGGCACCGTAATTCCCCTTTTAAGTGCAGGCCAACATATTTAGTGAGAAAAGCAAATTAGAAGAATCATTCCATTATATTTTACAGAATTATATTTTTGCTGGCTTCCCAACAGTAGTCTGTCCCTGAAAGTTAATCTGCACAGCATCATCTAATAACATTGATATTTTTACGATCACATTTATTGGGCATAAATGGAGCAAGCACTTTGAGGTTGTGGAGTATATTACCTCCAGCGAAAGTAATCTTCCACGATTAGAGACGTAAAAACAGTCAGCGCCAATCCCAGACTTTGTCAGCAGGGAGGGTTTTATGCGGTGGGGGTTTGAGTTCTGTTTGGGAGAGAACCCTTAAGCTCTTCTGCAAAAAAATGGTTGGAGATCAAAGAAGAAGGTTGGAGGGAGGGTTTTGGTCGGGGTCTAGGCAGGGCCTCAGAGGAGGGAGCCCGAGCTCGGGTGAGAGAGCTGCCCAGAGCTGTCACAACCGACTGTCCCTTCCCCTTCTGCTTCAAAACACAACTCAACCTCCAGCCAGCCTAGATAAAGCAACCTACTCACTCTCTACTGTCGTTTAGGGTCACAGAAGTGGTTTGAAGTGGCTGACAGGCTGTATTCCTTTCCGGTCTCTCTCAACATTATCTTTGGAGACAGCTTTCCCCTGGCCTCCACAGAAGTGCTGACGGAGAACTCTGTCTGACCCTATGAGTACACGTTTGAACATCCTGACGGACCCAACATGGCAGCCATGTTTTAACACAACACAACAACAACTCAGTTGAATGCACCAACAAGCTTTGGGTGCTATGACCTACAAGTGGCACAGAAAAATACTTGTGTAGCTTTTAAGTAGATAAATTAATGTGGAATAAAAAAAATAAAACAATTCAAAGAAGTTAGACAAATCAGGTATCAATGGTGATGAGATGTTTTGAGATGTTTTCGTCATTGTTTTCACCTGTGAATTTGACATGTATGAAAATAAAAACATATTGCTGTGTTAATCTAAAAGGCTTGTCCGTCAGCACTGGGCTGTGATAACCTCAGTCCAACCTAGGCAGCCCAGCCTGGACACAGTTCAAACACTAAAGTTTATTTTTATTGCATCCCCTTTAGGGAAATGTGTCTTGCGTCTCACTTCAAACAAGCATAGCATGTCGTCGCTCAGACCTTTGACTTGTGATAAGAAATATGCAAAAATATTCTGATAATCTCATATATTCTAAAATAATCAGATAATGTAATAAAATAATCTAATAATCTGATAAAATAATCTGATAATCTGATTTTAAAAAAGTATGCTTGATCCTTTCTTTCCAATAAACTGAAATTGGTACTTACTTGTTTATTTATTAACTTTTATTTAATCAGGGGAACTCGATTGAGACCAGAGTCTCATTTTCAATGGTGCTCTGAGGACATAAAATAAAAGATAAAACTACAAGACACAAAATACAATAACAAGTACATTACATTACAACACCACAAATATCACAAACATCACAGGCATCATAAACATCACAGACATCGCAGGCATCATAAACATCACAAACAGCACAGGCATCACAAACATCACAAACATCGCAAACATCACAAACATCACAAACATCATGCACATCATAAACATCATGCACATCATAAACAAATTGTTAAAGGCAATCAGAAACATTTGCACACCTCGGTGAACTCATTTATCATCAGGGTTTTAAACTGCCCTAATGATGGGTAAAACCAAGTATATTTCATTTTCAAAACACTTCAAAATGTATCTTTTCCCTTTAAAAATGCCCCCTTATTTTACCAAGTACGTTGACTGAGAACATTCTCATTTACAGCAACAAAATGGGGAATAGTTACAGGGGAGAGGAGGGGGGGGATGAGTGAGCCAATTGGAAGCTGGGGATGATTAGGTGACCATGATGGCATGAGGAATTGGGAATTTAGCCAGGAAACGCTTACGATAGGGACCATGGGATCCTTCGTGACCACAGAGAGTCAGGACACCCGTTTAACGTCCCATCTGAAAGACAGAATTATGCATTAGTACACTGGATGGTGCCCCACACTAACCGTGTCCCCACTCATAAATATCTGGCCATCTGGATTTACGAAAAGCTATCTTTTAAAAAGCATATTGATAAGTTAGTTAAGAAACGGAGAATATAAATGGTCTTCTTCTTTCGAAAATAGGTCACGCCTCTCGATACATAGCAAAGAGCAGATCATTCAGTCAACATTCCTGCTGGTTCTAGATTATGGTGACAACATCTATGTGAATGCAGCTGCCAATGAACTGAAACCGTTGGATGTAGTATATCACAGCACTTTATTACAGGCGACAGGTTCAGGTTCACTGCATTCTGTATCAGAAAGTAGGTTGTCCCTCTTTAAAGTCTGGTAGATTGATGCATTGCTCTCTTTTTGTTTATAAAGCTCGTCTACAAAAAACTCCCGCTGTACCTAACATCATTACTGACATTTAGCCATAGTTATCATACCCAGTCTCGGTGATGGCTAACTCTGGAATTTTTTTTGGTTTCTACAGAGTTTTTTTGCCACCTTGTGGAATAAACTCCAAAAAAATGTTGTTTTAATGATTTCCTGCCTCGAGGGCATTTCAAACAGCTGATTGAGGATTTTTTTTTTTCATGAAGAATGTGTTTTGGTTTCACTGTTTGGCTTTTTATACTGTATTGATGTGTAAGAGCTCATCTGCAAAAGTGACCTTGGTCTCAGCAAGACTCCCTAACAGTCCCTGTCAAAATAAAGGTTAAATAAAAAATGTAAGTCTGTCGCCACCTAACCTCCTCTTCTTCACTGCACTGACCAGCTGAAAAGCCACTAATAATGAGCACCATATTGTATTCACCTATCAAAACTGTTCTAATCAGTGCAGATAAAGGCTGGGAGACAAGATAACAGATTTTCAAACAATTGTGCCTTTGCAGTGTTAAGCATGAATGCCAATACAATGTGCAATTTAACATTGGCGCCGTCTAGTGGCAGAAATACACTACTACTACTTCTGCCAACAGAACCAAAGTATTCACAGGAGCACTCCCACGTTTATGCAGGAGTCTTTTTCGACTGAGGAGGTATCATTCCTTAAAGCAACAGCTGTGTTCTGGATGAAATCCTCTCTCTGCTGCGGATGCTACATTCCCTTTGAAAAGTAACATTCGACAATATCATGTTTCTCCGGTACGAAAAAGAACAGTAAAGTAAATCTAAATATTTGTATTTGCTAAATGTCTCTTTGTTTTTCAAGATAATTTATTTCTCTTGCAGGAAATGTACCGAAAATGTATGGACATTTAAAATCTAAAAGAAAGCATGGATTTGACACCTTTTTTTTAGGTTCAGAAAGGAGGCCTCTCAATATTCATAAGATGAAATGAGCTGAGTCATCCCGATGGGTAGGGCTGCCAACAGATGTACTGTCCAATAGCAGCCTGGACATTAGTGTTATGATAGGCATGCTTAGGGTCCCGCAGTCGAAGCACACTCGGAGAGACAGACAGACCCACGGCCTGTTAGACGGTGGCCACTCCGCTCCAGGGTCTCACACAGCCTGCCGTGTAGTGAAGGGGCAGCACACACACTCTGTGAGAGGAGGAGAAGCAGGAGCCCTCTGACACAGCTGGAGGGGAGAGAAGACGTTACTAACAGTCCCTCGTCACCATGTCAGACTGCGGCTGCGAGGGACTGCCTATGGGTGAGTGTCAGACAGACAGACAGAAAAACAGACAGACAGGTAGACAGGCATTCAGACAAACGGAGAGAGACGGAAAGCAAGCATAACGACAGGCAGACAGAGGGCAGGCAGACAGACAGACAGAGAGGGCAAACAGACAGACAGAGAGGGCAGGCAGACAGACAGACAGAGAGGGCAAGCAGACAGACAGAGAGGGCAGGCAGACAGACAGACAGAGAGGGCAAGCAGACAGACAGAGAGGGCAGGCAGACAGACAGGGCAGGCAAGCAGACTGAGAGGAGGCAGGCAGGGCAGGCAGACAGACAGGGCAAGCAAGCAGACTGAGAGGACAGGCAGACAGACAGGGCAAGCAAGCAGACTGAGAGGGCAAGCAGACAGACAGGGCAGGCAAGCAGACTGAGAGGGCAAGCAGACAGACAGCGAGGGCAGGCAGACAGACAGGGCAGGCAAGCAGACTGAGAGGGCAAGCAGACAGACAGACAAGGCCGATCAGCTCCTTCCTGTGTTGGTCTGAGACCACTGGGACAGCTCACCCTGCAAATATTCAGCCAGAGGAGAGCTTCCCCTCATGTGACCATGTATGGAGACTTTATTTTCTGTACTTTTCTGTCATATGGAGACTTATTTACATAACTGTGTACATGTTTGTAGGAGAGAGGGAGGGGTTCTTAACAATGGTTTTCTGCTCGACAGTGCCTCACAGCGAGTGGCCGATAGTGATTTCTGTGTCATTAAATTTACTGTAATCAGTGTTCATTTCCATTTCTAGTTTCTCTGACATCAGAAACAAAGGGTAATGAGCTGTTCCCACATGGGCTTGTGTGTTTATGTGTGCCCACGTATCTGGTGTGACTGACGGGCATTAAGTGAGGGCTCATTTCACACAAGTACAGCATGAGACTAAGAAGAGCTGAAGGTTGACAGCAGCACCGGCAGGGGAGGAGATACAATGAGCTGTCACCCCTACCCTCCCAATGGTGTCTGGGATAGTCCCTTCACTTCCTCACTCCCAGCACTCTCACTCCATGGCTATACTAAATCAAAACTGTGAGCACTAAACTAGCTAAGCAGACTGTAAGTTGAGAAAAAGGGACATGGGCATGTTCAAGACATCTTCATGGCTCATCCTTGGGCTCCCCAAGTGGCGCAGAAGTCTAAGGCACTGCATCTCAGTGCTACAGGCATCACTACAGACACCCTGGTTTGAATCCAGGCTGTATCACATCTGGCTGTGATTGGGAGTCCCATAGGGCATTGTCTGGGGTAGGCTGTCATTGTAAATAAGAATTTGTTCTTAACTGACTTGATTAGTTAAATAAAGGTTACATTCAAAATTTAAAGTCCTAACTATGTTGTGAGACATACAGTTCTTTAAAGTTAATGAAAAAAAAAATCGTCAATATATTCTGATGTATATTTATTTAATTTGAATGAGTTTTGTTTTTTTCATTAACCAACTCAGTGTATTTGTGGTGTCTGCCCTTAAATTGGAAGGTTGGCCGTTCGGTCCCCGGGTTGAGTCATACCATAGACTGTAAAAATGGGACTCGACGTGTCTCTGCTCAGATTGGGTGTAAGACCCTGTGGATAGACTCGTGTCCTGTCCAGTGTACTTGTACATCAAGCTGCCTCTCGCTAGAAAAACAGGAGAGGGTAGACCATAATAAACCTTTATTTATAGGCTACTTGGCTATTGTATGGCCATGGAAAAAAAGAAGAAGAAAAGATTCACCTATGAGAAGCAGCTCCACCTTCAAGCAAGAGAATGGCATAGCAGAGGTTTAATAATAGAAATAGGTTGACAAGAGCAGACACTCCTATTCTCTTCCCTTGAGGAGTATCTCTGTCCGGACCGGATCTATTGATAGATAGAAAACTGCTATGCCAACACTTAGGTCCTTGTGGCATATGTTCTTTGTGCACATGAAGATTTATGGTGGAATCATGGCAGAAAGAATGGGACAGCTATTATCCGGGTGGCCTACATAAATAGGCTACACCGCGCAATGAACTGGATGGTTCGACTTCTGAATGCTGATTGGCTGACAGTATGACAAAACATTTATTGGGGTGACTGTTCACCTGCCGACAGGACAACAACCCTAAGCACACAACCGAGACAACAGGAGGAGTGACATTCAGTCCCTGAATGTCCTTGAGTGGCCCAGCCAGAGGCCGGACTTGAACCCGATCAAGCATCTCTGGACAGACCAGAAAGTAGCTGTGCAGCAACACTCCCCATCCATCCTGACAGGGCTTGAGAGGATCTGCAGAGGAGAATGGGTGAAACTCTCCAAATACAGGTGTGCCAAGCTTGTAGTGTCATATCCAAGAAGACTCCAGGCTGTAATCGCTGCCAAAGGTGTGTCATACCCAAGAAGACTCCAGGCTGTAATCGCTGCCAAAGGTGTGTCATACCCAAGAAGACTCCAGGCTGTAATCGCTGCCAAAGGTGTGTCATACCCAAGAAGACTCCAGGCTGTAATCGCTGCCAAAGGTGTGTCATACCCAAGAAGACTCCAGGCTGTAATCGCTGCCAAAGGTGTGTCATACCCAAGAAGACTCCAGGCTGTAATCGCTGCCAAAGGTGTGTCATACCCAAGAAGACTCCAGGCTGTAATCGCTGCCAAAGGTGTGTCATACCCATGAAGACTCAAGGCTGTAATCGCTGCCAAAGGTGTGTCATACCCATGAAGACTCAGGCTGTAATCGCTGCCAAAGGTGTGTCATACCCATGAAGACTCCAGGCTGTAATCGCTGCCAAAGGTGTGTCATACCCAAGAAGACTCCAGGCTGTAATCGCTGCCAAAGGTGTGTCATACCCATGAAGACTCCAGGCTGTAATCGCTGCCAAAGGTGTGTCATACCCATGAAGACTCCAGGCTGTAATCGCTGCCAAAGGTGTGTCATAACCATGAAGACTCAAGGCTGTAATCGCTGCCAAAGGAGCTTCAACAAAGTACATTGGGTCCGAATACTTAAGTAAATGTGATATTTCCATTTTTTAATTTTTTTTTGCTTTTTAATTATGGCGTGTTGTGCGTAGATTGTTGAGAGAAAAAGCTATTTAATCCATTTCAGAATAAGGCTGTAATGTAACAAAATGTGGAAAAAGTCAAGGGGTCTAAATACTTTACGAATGCACTGTGTATATATATAAAATGTAAATATATTTAAATTAACCCTATACTATTAAAATCCATCACCTTATTCCACAACTTTAACCCTATCAGATCCTACCCCAGTCCAACGACCTGAAAGGACGAGACACCACTCACTCAACACACACTGTAACTCTTCTGAATTCATATATCGTACCCCCAAATACTTCTCTGCTGCTGCCACCAAAACATCTATTTTTGGTGACTTACATCTCTGCGGTACAGCTGATAACCATTGCTATGAAGACTAACAAGCCAACCTTGCTCAAACATATCACTCGTTTGCCTATATCTCTGTTCTGCACTGACCTACTATTCACAGGAATCCTCACCCTTGACCCATCCTCCTCTACTTTCTTAAATGCCTCAGCAAAGGACACTTTCTGCACTACTCTAAACCTGGCAACCTCAACCTGCCTCACGCACTGGACACCTCCGATTCCCAGCAACATGACCACCCCTACAGTAGTTTTCCACCGAAACTACACATTCCTCTGTCCCATGTCCTCCTGCAAAATTCCCACATCTTTGGATTCTCCCTCCTACACACTGCTGTGACCGTAAATGTGACACCTGAAACACCTCACTGCATTCGGCACAAAAGCTCTAACAGCATAACTCATACAGTTGATGTCGGAAGTTTACATACACCTTAGCGAAATATATTTAAACTCAGTTTTTCACAATTCCTGACATTTAATCAGCGTAAAAAATGCCCTGTCTTAGGTCAGTTAGGATCAGCACTTTATTTTAAGAATGTGAAATGTCAGAATAATAGAAAAGAGAATGATCTATATCAGCTTTCATTTCTTTCATCACATTCCCAGTGGGTCAGAAGTTTACATACACTCAATTAGTATTTGGTAGCATTGCCTTTAAATAGTTTAACTTGGGTCAAACGTTATGGGTAGCCTTCCACAAGCTTCCCACAACAAGTTGGGTGAATTTTGGCACATTCCTCCTGACAGAGTGGGTGTAACTGAGTCAGGTTTGTAGGCCTCCTTGCTCACACACACTTTTTCAGTTCTGCCCACAAATTTTCTATGAGATTGAGGTCAGGGCTTTGTGATGGCCACTCCAATACCTTGACTTTGTTGTCCTTAAGCCATTTTGCCACAACTTTGGAAGTATGCTTTGGGTCATCCGTCCATTTGGAAGACCCATTTGTGGTCAAGCTTTAACATCCTTCCTGATGTCTTGAGATGTTGCTTCAATATATCCACAGAATTTTCCCTCCTCATGATGCCATCTATTTTGTGAACTGCACCAGTCTCTCCAGCAGCAAAGCACCCCCACAACATGATGCTGCCATCCCCGTGCTTTTTAAAAATTTACCTTTATTTTACTAGGCAAGTCAGTTAAGAACAAATTCTTATTTTCAATGACGGCCTAGGAACAGTGGGTTAACTGCCTGTTCAGGGGCGAACGGCAGATTTTGTACCTTGTCAGCTCGGGGATTTGAACCTGTAACCTTTCGGTTACTAGTCCAATGCTCTAACCACTAGGCTACACTGCCACCCCACGGTTGGGAAGATGTTCTTTGGCCTGCAAGCCTCCCCCATTTTCCTCCAAACATAACGATGGTCATTATGGCCAAACAGTTCTATTTTTGTTTCATCAGACCAGAGGACATTTCTCCAAAAAGTATGATCTTTGTCCCCATGTGCAGTTGCAAACTGTCGTCTGGCTTTTTTATGGCAGTTTTGGAGCAGTGGCTTCTTCCTTGCTGAGAGGCATTTCAGGTTATTTTCAATATAGGACTCATTTTACTGTGGATATAGATACTTTTGTACCTGTTTCCCCCAGCATCTTCACAAGGTCCTTTGCTGTTGTTCTCGGATTGATTTGCACTTTTCGCACCAAAGTACGTTCATCTCTAGGAGACAGAATGCTTCTCCTTCCTGATGAGTATGATGGCTGCATGGTCCTATGGTGTTTATACTTGCATACTATTGTATGTGCAGATGAACATGGTACCTTCAGGCATAAATCAAAGCTCAAAAGAACAGATTGTGTCACCTCTGTTTCACCACGCTCTCGGCTGGGTCTGCGTCAAGGGATCACAAACACCAGGAATTTTCAACATCAATTGTTCCACAAGACAAAAAGGTTAAATAACTACACACCTGTAAGAATGTTAGGGTACCCACACAGCCATATGTCCATGTTACAGCGCTTGTTAATGGAAGACAGAGGTGACCAACCTGTTATAAATGAGCTATCGAAGCATCTCCGAACACCTGTATGTAATGGAAGAAGGACGCCAACGTAACTGAATTATGTTGGCTGTTAAAACCGATTAAAACCGTGTACAGTATGTGTATATTTTTGCATTTGTGAAATTATTTTGGTATGATGTGAATGTAGAGGGCTTTATTTTTCAAAAATCGTATCGCAAGTGAGGAGTCTTAACGTTTTCTAAATGCTAAAAAAGAACATTGAGATTGTCGTTCCCATGGAGCCTGCTGTGGTCGATATGTTCAGCTGAGAACCCAAGACAGGGGGGGGGGTTCCACTAGATGGGCAAGTGGCAAAGTCAAAATTGGCTATCCTAAAGATGTATGAAAACAAAATGTAGCTGGTCTTTGGTCTTAATTTACGGTTAGGGTTAGACATCAGGTTAATGGTGGTGTTAATGTTTAAAATCTGATTTCAAGATGAGAAATAGTAGAACTAGACAGAGTTAATTAGATGGAGCAACATGTTAACTAACATGAAGGAACATTAGATGGAGCAGCATGTTAACTAACATGAAGTAACATTAGATGGAGCAGCATGTTAACTAACATTAAGGAACATTAGACGACTGTGCCACTTGCCCAACAACTGTGACAGTCTCGTGCGCTACAACTCCCTACCACTAGGTGTCAGTGTGCACACATGTTTACAAATGTGTACATTCCTTCAGTATGAGCAAAGGCTGGAAGCTGGTTGGAAGTGGAAATGTTTGTGGTTTGTCGCATAAGAACGAATGTGAGACCATTTCAGCGTCTTATGTACGAAGGAAAGTACCTGACTGGAAAAACATGATCAAAAGTAGTGGAAACTGTAAGGCTTTCAAGAACTGTAATATGGACAGAGATTATTTTGAGGTCTGATATGCCTTTTATAGACACCTATTGCCTTTGGTAAGAGTATACATTACTCTTTATGAAGCATATGAACTAAAACATGACATATTGTAGGCTGTAATCATGATGTCAGCTATATTGAGTGATAGAATCCACAGCACACCATATCTAAGTAAGTAAGCATTTCACTGTAAGGTTTCACCTGTTGTATTTGGTGCATGGGACTAATAAAATTGGATTTGATCTACCTTTAGACCATGTCCAAGACACATGATTCTCTGTTTCAAATCAAACCAAATCCATTTATATTTGTCACATACCCCGAATACAACAGGTATTTGTACCTAGACCTTACAGTGAAATGCTGACTTACAAGCCCTTAACCAACAATGCAGCTTTAAGAAAAATACCCCCCCCCCCAAAAAAAACAATAATAAAAGTAACAAATAATTAAAGAGCAGCAGTAAAAAAATATATGTTTTTCTTTGATGCAATCAATCCCTTTACTCTCCAATTGATTTGCAGTGCTAGCTCATACCACGGTCATCCTGGGGCAAGAAACAAAGGATGAGTAGGATGGTGGTGGAGGAGGTGGCAGATTGGGTACCTGCCTGGTGTAACTGAGATGTATTATACATGTGATGAGAGTTGGCAGTTCTGCGTGTGTGACAAATAGCCATCAGTTTTAACTCAGAGAGCTGCAGACAGTACATGGGGATGGGGATAGTTTCTGGGCCACCGATGTCAAACATCCCTCTGTTGCTTGCCGACAAGTACCCCTAGTGATATGACGTCTATTGTGGCCTAAGACTACAGCTTCATAGCACTCACGTCGGTAGCCATGAAGTGCTTTGAAAGGCTGGTCATGACTCACATCAACACCATCATCCCGGAAATCCTAGACCCACTCCAATTCGCATACCGCACAACAGATCCACAGATGACACAATCTCAATCGCACTCCACACTGCCCTTTCCCACCTGGACAAAAGGAGCACCTACGTGAGAATGCTGTTCTTTGACTACTGCTCATCGTTCAACACCATAGTGCCCACAAAACTCAACACTAAAGTAAGGACCCTGGGACTAAACACCTCCCTCTACAACTGGATCCTGGACTTCCTGATGGGCCGCCCCCAAGTGGTGAGGGTAGATAGTAGCACATCCGCCATGCTGATCCTCAACACTGGAGCCCCTCAGAGGTGTGTTCTCAGTCCCCTCCTGTACTCCCTGTTCACCCACGACTGCATAGCCGGGCACGACTCCAACACCATCATTATGGTGCCAGAATAACAACCTATCACTCAACGTAATCAAGACAAAGGAGATGATTGTGGACTACAGGAAAAAGAGGCCTGAGCACATCCCCATTCTCATCGACGGGGCTACAGTGGAGCAGGTTGAGAGCTTCAAGTTCCTTGGTGTCCACATCACCAACAAACTAGAATGGTCCAAACACACCAAGACAGTCATGAAGAGGACACAACAAAACCTATTCCCCCTCAGTCAAACATGTTTTAAGCACTCAAAATCATGAACCAGGTCCACATTTTGTTTAAACTTTCACCACCTCTCTGTGTGTATGTCTGTGAGCACTGAAGAATGCAGTTCCAGACTGAGAGAGCTGTGCATTCTATTACCAGAGTTTTGTTAGGCTGTGATGAACTTCACTTTATTACTGAGTGACAACTGTAATAGCTAGCTACTGATATTATCATTCCAGTGGTATAACTGTTAACTGTCAATAATTCACTTAATGGTGAGCCATGGAATAATTAAAAATGTATCTTTTGTCAGGCTGGATGTTTGAAATATGTGTCAGTGATTTGAGTCATGCTTCTTTAGTAGTGGAATGAAGACTATTAGCACTTGAATGTTGTAAATAAATACTGTCTGTAGATACTGGAGTGATGTATGATTGTTAATTTTTTTAAATCATAGACCAATTTTTTTAATACTGTGTCCATGTGTATGCAAGTATGTTAAACGAAACAACAAACTTTTAACCAAACGTAGATGGACGTCTTTACATAGTTGTTTTTTCAACATAAAAAAAATACATATTTTCAAAGCCATAAAAAATACATATTTTCAACGATATGAAAAACACCTCTTTTCAACTTTCAACCAAAACCAAACGTAGATTGGAAGTCAAGCCTAGTCATCTTTTCAACTGCATTTTGCTAGGTGGGTACACATTCACCACCCTTTGAAGTTCATCATAACTTATTTAATAAATAGCCTAATAAACTGCATGGTTTTTCCGAGTCATAGTGGGAGGACCACACAACATATCATTGTGTGAAGTTGACTTCGATATGACGGCTATTATATCAATATTTGAGCAGAGGCGTTTCCACTGCTCTTTCTCGTATAATACACTTTACAGACACAAAAAGATCCCACCGTGTCAAAAACGAACAAACTGTCTTGCCGGCATTTATACAGTTGTACAGGCATTTTCATCAGGCTAGTTGTGACTTTTTTCAAGTAATTCATCTTAATGAAATGGTTGGATGGAAACCAATGACGTGTGTAAACCCTGGATGGCTGAAGCTGTGTATTGGCCATTGAGAGGCTTTGTAGCCAGCGGTCGGCCATATTGCTACTCCCCAGTAGGAGCAGTCCTCCATAAGAATGAATGGAATTCTACAGTAGATCAATTAAATGTTTCAAGGGCAAATGACACGTATGTAGGTATTT